>NW_025999962.1:2947959-2964457 GCF_001458135.2 Marmota marmota marmota
AGGGGGCGGCGGAAGTCCCGCCCGGGCGGGGGGCGCGCCGGAAGTCCCGGGGCGCGGGGTCGCCGGGGTCGCCGCGGGGCAGGGCGGGCCTGCGTCCTAGGCGGGGCCTCCGGGCCGGGGTCGCCTTGGCCGCCCGTGCGGGACGGGTCTGGGATGGACGCGCCCCCAGGGCGGGGAGACCAAGTGGCGGTGTCCCCCTCGTGGGCAGGGACGGCACAGAGACCCCCGAGGGCCGCGGACACCCAAGGGACAGATGCTGGGCGAGGCCGGGGACGGGGGCGCAGACCTGGGTCCTGCCTCGTCAGTGGGTCGAGGAGCCCGCGCTGCCTGGCAGCAGCCCCAGGCGCACCCTGAGAGCCGGTCAGCTCTAGCCCGGTGGCCCTGACCAGCACTAGCCCGGCTGGCGCTGGGCGCAGGCGGAGTGCACTGCGGGCTCCCGGGCTCCCGGACTGAACAGGGTCAGAAGCAGCAGCAGAGCGCTCCAATAGCAGGGTAAGAAGCGCGTTTCTCTAAGGAAAGGAATATGTTCTTCTACAAGAATTCAACAAAGCGTCTCTGACCAGCGTTGATACCGACATTTTCTTTCCACGCCCTTAATTAAATTGCACTGCGTGTGCTTTCTGCACTGCGTGTGTTTTTTGGGTTTTTTTGTTTTTGTTTTTGTTTTTTTTTTTTTGAACAAGAATTGTTGCCAGACCCTGTGCTGAGTGCTGGAGATGGGTCAGTAAGGTGGTTCCAACCCTGAAAGATCTCAGACCTTTGAGAGAGAGGCAGTCCAGTGACCTGCTGTGACAGGAACTGTACAGATTGCTGTGGAGTCACTTAAAATATGTACACACAGCCTCCACATATTAATTGAAGACTAGGAGTGTGTTCAAGTGTGGCACTTTGGTCATTCTTTGTTGAATGAAATTTAAAGACACAACAAACATAACTAGAGCTGGCACAACCCAGATCCCTGATGCTGTCATTCAGTTTCTGTTTTCTGGCTACATGTTCGTCTGTTGTAGGGGCAGATGAGGCAAGGCACCGAAGATAGCAGGAAACCCTTGCATTTGGCTGCAGCCAGGTCCAGAGGGCACAGTTTTTGCTGTAATCAATCCCCTGAACCCCGAGTTCAGGGAGTTTCAGAGTTTTATACCCAGAAAATAAGGGGAGGGGCTCGGAAGTTCACAGTTTGCAAAAGTTCACATAAAAGCAGCTTTTCCTTTCACTGTTCTGGGCAAGTTAACCCTTCAAGGACAGCACCTGAGAAGGGGAGAGCTTCTCCCCTTTCTCTCCTCCCCTGCCAGCTGTTACCAAGGAGCCCAGTGGGTAACTTCTCTTTTCTTAGAAATGTAGACATCTGTGTGAAGCCCAGCTCAAGGCCAGAGGCCTGGTTTACACATTTCTACAAACTACTATACTGGATACATGTTTGTGAAAAACTAATAACGGAGTGTCCAGCACATCCAGTTCCTATTTCTTCCAGGCTAGCGGCCAAGTAAGATAGGGCAACACGAAAATAGGAAGTTTATCTACATTGAACTCTTTGGTGGGGACTCTTTTGCTGACAGTCCTAAAATCAGCCATGGTGAAGATTTTTGGACAAGCCCAGTTAAGATTTTTTGGGGAGGAGCGGGTGCCACTACCCATCCGTTCCACAAACGTTCATTTGCTCACTAGATGCCAGACATCACATCCCCTACCAGAGCTCAAGACAATCCTTAGGCTAGCAGGCCAAAAGTCTCACCGTTTTTTCCTTGAGCAGAAGATAGAAAGTATACTTAGTTTTCTATTCTCAGTTATAAAACAAAACTCTGAATTTTCAGGAAACATGCCCCACAATTTCTTGCCTATAACATTGCAACATGGTTCTGATTGGTCTTGTCCTTACATTCTAGATCCTCTAAAAATATGTCAACATTTTTCTCTGCCCAAAACCCTCTAGTGGATTTTGATTCCATTCAGTAAAGGTTCAAGTTCTTCCATGCCAAAGCCTGGAAATGGTCAAATTCTTCCCTCCCTACTAAGATCTCATCTACTCAGCCTCCCTCCTCCATTCTGCCTCAGCTCTCCTGCCTCAGGATTTTTTTGTGGGGAATGGGGGTGCCTGAGATTAAAACTAGGAGCACTTAAGCACTGAGCCACATCCCCAGCCCTTTTTACTTTTTATTTTGAGACAGTCTGACTAGGTTATGGAGACTGGCTTTAAACTTGCCCTCCTGCCTCGACCTCCCTAGGCACCGGGATTACAGGCATGTGCCCCCAAACCCAGCTCATCGTAGCATTTTACACTACCTATGTGATGGAGTTAAATTATTTTATTTATTGTTACTTATCTATTTTGTTTTTCTTTTCTATCATGGCATTTTATTACTGAGCTACATCCCCAGCCCTTTAAAAAAAATCATTATGAGTCAGGGTCTCACTAAATGGCTGAGGCTGGCTCTGAACTTGTGATCCTCCTACCTCAGCCTTCCGAGTTGCTGGGATTACAGGTGTGCACACCCACACCCAGTTTAGGTAGTTTCAGAATTTTATACCAGCTTGGAAGGGGAGGGGCTCAGAAGTTCACAGTCTATAGAAGTTCACATAAAAGCAGCTTTTTCTTTCACTGTTCTGGGCAAGTTAACCCTTCAACCATCTTTGGAGAAAGATCCTAGCTATCTATTGTGTATATTGCTAGAATTACAAGCTCCAGAAGGGCAGAGATGGACACAGAACCTTTATATTATTTTTTATGTGGTGCTGAGGATCGAGTCTAGTGCCTCACATGTGCTAGGTGAGCGCTGTACCCCTGAGCTATGACCCCAGCCCTGTTGAGTTTACTTTTGTATCGCCAGCCATCACCTGGGAGAAGATCCACTCTGTGGTAATGGCTCAATAAATATGAACTGAGTTAATGAACAAAGATTTTTTTTTTTTTAGATATGCTGTATTTTCAGAAAGGAGAAAAGAAATGGCATGAATCTAGGAGAAAACACAACAATCCAAACAAAAAGTGTGGAAAAAGAGTATGGAAAAGGAGGAAGAAAAAGCCACAAGAGAAGATTTTAAAAGTGTCATAATTAGGACAGAAGAGAAGTAGTAAGGGTAAGGAAACCACAGGAAGTCAAGGTGGTCAGTGGTGGATGGGGTCAACCACTCAGAAAGACTAGCGATTTTCCGCCTTGCCTGAACTGAAGGAACCAAGCTAATAGTTCAGGGTTCAGTGGCATCTTTTTATGTTATATAACTACCTTGAGTAAACCAGGCGAACATGCCACCACAGTGAGGGACACAAAGTAAGCCTTGGCCAATACTTTAGAGCATTTATCAGGGACCATTTTAGAAACTAGTTTTGTAAAGACAAATAAATAATAGTCATTACCCATCAGTAAGTTCTGGGTCTATTAAGGGAATAGAGAAGTAGAAACAGAGAGATGATTCATTATAATAATACCAGAAAAAAGCTAGGGCACAGGAGAGGTGAAGAAAGCCAACCAGAGAAAGTATCACCTAAATCCTAAATAATACTATGTGCACTCGGCAGGCAAAAGGTGAAAATGCTTTCCAGAAAATGAAGCACTGAGAACGGCCTTAGACCCACTGACTTTGCGAGCTTTGTACCAAGCATGGAGAAAAGGGTGGTCCCTGCCTTTTTCAGTAAGTTTCAGAAAATGGAAGAAGTTTCACTTCGGTCATGTCAAGTTACTTAAAGTCATCCTCTGAGTGACAAAACAAAAATAAAACCACCAGGCGCAGTGGTGCACACCTGTAATCTCAGCAACCCAGGAGACTGAGGCAGGAGAGTCTCGAGTTTGAGGCCAGCCTGGGCAACTTAGCAAGACCCTATCTCAAAATAAAAAGTAAAAAGGACTGAGGATGTAGCTCCGTGGTTGAGTGCCTCTGGATTTAATCCCTGGGACCAAAAAGAAAAAAATAAGAAAGGAAAGAAAAATCAGAATGGTGTCACATGCTGCACTTAGATGGCAGGAGCAAATAAAAACCATCTTTGGAGGGGCCAGGGTGGGGGTTAACTGTAGAGCACTCGCCTCTCACATGTGAGACCCTGGGTTCGATCCTCAGCATCACATAAAAATAAATAAACAAAATAAAGATATTGTGCCCATGTATAACTAAAAAAATTAAAAAAAAAAAACATCTTTGGAGAAAGATCCTAGCCATCCAACTATTCCTATAAAAATTCTCAAATACAGTGAACAACACAAAAATAGCTAGTCCTCAGGATGACAAGACACCTGAGAACTGGCAGAAGCGACTTGTGACAGATACTGAGGCAGGGGGACTTAACCTGGAATTCTCAGGCCGAGGCAATGACACAGCATGTGCATTGTTCAAAGGAGTAGATTGCAACTCAAAAGTCCAAGCAAGGAATGGAGCTGTGAAACGCAGTGTGTTGAGAAAGAAAACAAAATCTGGGTTGGAAAAGAGGGCAGGGGGCTGAGGTTATGGCTCAGTGGTGGAGCCCTTGCTTAGCACGCATGAAGCACCGAGTTCGATCCTTACACCACATAAAAACGAAAAAATAAAATAAAGGTATTGTGGCAACAACTAAAAAATTTTTTTAATTAAAAAAAATAATAAAAAAGAACCCAAAGGATGGAATTCATAGCAGGTTGGAGAGAATAAATGAATTGGAGATGGGTCCAAAGAAATTATCCAACATGAAGAAATAAAAGTATGAGAATACAGAAGGACTAAGAGGCAGAGAATAGATTGAGAATGTCTGACAGACATAGCTAGAGTCTCAGAAAGAGAGAAATAGGACAGAAATCTTTAGACCCCAAACTACAGACTCAAGAAGCTCAGTGAAATCAAAGCAGAGAAGGTGAAAAGAAATCTACAAATAGACACATCCTGGTGAAACTGCAGAAAAGGACAAAAGCTGATAAGAAGGTGTAAGAAACCAAGCTTATTTTTAACAGAGTGAGAATTTGAGCAGGCTACATTCTCTAGAGGAAGCGTTCTGAAAATATAAACAGCTGCCAGCCACGGGTGCTGAACCGCAAAGACATCCCAGCCAAGATGGGGTGAAGAGTGCGGGGTGAGGAGCAAGTTGGCCTCATGAAATGACCGTCCCTGTGTAGAACAACAAGAAGCAGTGACTCCCAGGGGTTTAGTACATGAAGAATTGCAGTGTTCATGACCCGGCTCTGCCCCAGCCTTCCCAATACCCCCAGAAGCTTTCCACCCTCGCTCCCAGCCAGTGCTCCCACATCCCCTCTGTGGGCAGGGGCCCAGGGGTCCCTCCTGTTCAAAGATCACCTCTGCCTTACACGTCCCAGCCAGCAGCCAAGATCACAGAAGGCTGAACTTGGAATTCCTTTATTAGTATTGACATTATCTGGTATCAAGCCCCCAGTTTCAAACATCTGGCAGAAAACTGGAAAAGAGCCTTACAAATGCCATTCCGAACGGGGCCATCAGTGAGCGCACACAGTGCTATTCACAGGGCTTTGTGGACATGCTCAGATCGTTCCCACCACTGGGCAACATGACAAAGACTCAGCCCCCAGTAAACAGTCCTAAAATAGATATGCTTCAAGAAAACCACCCCCACAGGTGTCTGCGAGTGTGCGAAGCAGACAGACCCCTTTGAGGGGGCCATGCTCATCAGGAGGAGCAGGGAGGGGAGCTGTGAGGAATGCCACCTCTGAGCTGTGGGCTTGGGCCAGCTGTCGTACGTGGGTGTACACAGTGGCGATGGGGACACACATGCAAACCCTGCATCTTTCTGGCCTGGGGAACGTAAGAGTGAACATGAAAATGGGACACACTGAAGAGAGAGAGCAGACCGCAGAAGAAAAAGGTCAAGAGGAGATCCCCATGTTCATTCTGTCCGTGTCTCCCTTCCCACAGAACCATGTCACTCGGACCCAAGCTGGTGGGCTAAAGAAAAGGGTCTGAAGCCAGCCCAGGGCTTCCCCTAGAACAGTCTTCAATTGGAACCCATGCAAGAAAACAGCCTGCAAAAAAGGAAACAACACTCAAAACAGGAAAATAACTGAATCCAGAAACCCTGCAGCCCAACATCGCAGGATCCAAATGCAGCCTGACGTAGAAAGAAACAGGAACGTGGAAAACTCTGTTAGAGAGAAGAAAAGCAATAAAATCCACCCTGGAAATGCACCAGGGTTACAGTCCACAGACACAGGTTTTAAAGCAACTTTCAAAACTAAATGAAGTAAAACAAAACACGACTTGAGGGCTGGGGGTCTGGCTCAGCAGAAGAGCGCTCGCCTAGCTCGCACGAGGCACTGGGCTCAACCCTCACACCACATAAGAACAAATAAATACAGGTATTGTGTCCATCTACAACTATATATGTATATGGGAAAAAAAAACCCAAGAGAAAAATGGTAAAGCTCAGCAGAGAAATAGAAGCAATAGAATAGGACCAAATAGAAATTATAACCCTGGAAAGCATAATTTCTGAAATTAAAAGTTCACTGGAGTTGACTGCAGTGGCTTCTTGTAGTCCCACAGACTTAGGTGCCTGAGGCAAGTTCAAGGCCAGCCTCAGCAACTTAGCAAGGCCCTAAGCAACTCAGTGAGATCCTGTTTCAAAATAAAAAAGATTGGGGCTGGGGTTGTGGCTCAGTGGCAGAGTGCTTGCCTAGCACCTGTGAGGTACTGGGTTCAATCCTCAGCACCACATAAAAATAGATAGATTTAAATAAATAAAAAGGACTGGGGATTTGGCTCAGTGGTAGAGTGGTAGAGTGGTAGAGTGCTCCTGGGTTCAATTACTAGTAACATTCTCACACACACACACACACTCTCTTTCTCTCTCTCTCTCTCTCTCACACACACACACACACACACACACACACACTTCACTGGGGGTATTTAACAGCTGACGGCCATGAAAGAAGAATGATTGAAATGGAACCCCTGGGTAGATAAATGACAGCTAAATAGATGGACAGGAAAATGTCTAAGGATAAGGAAAAAAGAAGACATTAAAATACAACAAAGAGGGGCTGGGGATGTGGCTCAAGTGGTAGCGCGCTCGCCTGGCATGCTTGCGGCCCGGGTTCGATCCTCAGCACCACATACAAACAAAGATGTTGTGTCTGCCGAAAAAACTAAAAAATAAATATTAAAAAATTTTAAAAAAATAAAAATAAAATACAACAAAGAACAAGAACCTCAGGGACTGTTAAGAGAGAAAAGAAGACCAAAAAATGTACTTGATTTCCAAGTTTGATGAACCTCACAAACACGAGATGCTAGACTCACAGCAAGCACAGTGAACGCAGAGACACCCCTAGGCACCCGCTGCTGCAAACCAGGAGAGGGACAGCCTCAGCCTCAGGAGCACAAGGACTTGAGCTGTGGCCGACTTAGAAACTGGAGCCAGAAAACAGTGGGACAACACTTTTAAACTGCTGAGGGAAAAAAACTATTAATCAGAAATTCTGCATCCAGAAAAATGTGATTCAGGGATGAAAACAAAGACATTTTCAGATAAATTTCCTGACCCTCAGACATTTTCCTGACCCTCAGAAACGCTAAGGGGAATCTGCAGGCAGAGGGACAAGACATCAGAGGAACCCCAGGCATCGCCCTTGAAAGACACAATTGCCAAATTTATCTAAGAAAAATATAAACTTTGAACAATCTTAAATTGAATTTATTAGGAAAAAATAAATAAAAAAAGAACAGTGCTTCCCATAAAGCAAACTCCAGACTGACGGGGCTTCAGAAGTAAAGGCCGCCTGTGCTACGGGAAGAAATAGCTCAGTCCTACACCGACTCTTTCAGGAAGTAGAGGCAACACTTCCAATGAGCTTTATGAGGCTTTATCATCCTGACTGCAAACCAGGCAAAGACCACACAAGAAAAAGGAACCACGGACCCACATCCTCAAGATGATAGACACAAAAATCCTTAACAAAATATTAACAGATCAAACAATATAGAAAAGCAGCAGGAGCAAATAGGGCATATCTTCAGAATATATGGTGAGTTTAAAAATGAGTATGATTCACCGTATTGATGCAATAAAGAGAAAGCTATATGATAATCTCAACAGATAAAGGAAAAAGCATTTGACAAAATTCAACACCCCCTCCCTTCTTGGAAAAAACTCTCAGAAACCTAGAAATACAAGTCAAAACCTAATTAAGAGCTTCTTAACACACACATCTTACACCTGATGTCACACTCAGTGCTAGGGTGCGTGGCCAGCAACAAGGCCAGGGTACCTTCTCTCACTGCACCTTACCATGCATCTTACCATGGCCAGAAATAGAAGTAAAAGACACACGCATTAGGCAAGAAGTAAAAGTGTCCTTTATGCAGATGCCAACTCTGTCCAAAACCCCAGGGTCTGTTCAAACACCACTAGAACTAGCAGGTGACTGTTACAAGGTTGCAGGACGCAAAGTTAACAGGTGAAAGTCAATTGCATTTCTATATCCTGACAATGAACAGTTACACATTCTATTAAAAATTATTTCACTTTTAAAACATCGGAAAACACCCAGGGATTTATTTAATGAAAGATGTGGAAGACCTGTACAATAAAACCTTGACAAAAGGAAACTTTAAGAAGACCTAACTCAATGGAAAGACACACCATGCCTGCGTTCTGGAAGATTTCATATCCTCAAGATATCAGGGTAAGTTCATCTCTAGAGTCTATGTAATTCCAATTAAAATGTTAATAGTCTTTGCACAAAGACTTTGAAAAGCTGATTTTAAATGTACATGAAAAGGTAAGAGAGCCAGACTACCAAAACAATTTGAAGAAGAACAACTTGATCTGAAGATTCACCATAAAGCTTCAGTTATCAACATAGTGTGAATTGTCATGTAGATCAATGGGATAGAACAGGGAGACCAGAAATAAAAAACCATATAAATGGTCAACTAGTTTTTGACCAAAATGCCAAGGTAATTCAAAGGGGAAATCAATGGGCTATCACTGCCCACTCATTAAGAAGGCTAAAGTTAAACATGAGTAACAGGTGTCGCTAAGAATGAGGGCAACTGTAACTCTTCTTACACATTTGCTAGTGGGAATGCAAATTGACATGGTCACTTTGCAAAACAGCATGGCGATACCTTTAAAAGTTCAGCTATACTTACAACATGTGCCAGCATTCCCAGATATGCCTGCACAAACCTGGGTGCACGGATGTTCACAGGGACGCTATTCATCATAACCCCAAACCAGGAGCCACCAAATTCCATCAGGTGGTGAAATGGAAGGAAACAAAATATCAACACAGAGGACAATGGGGATGAATCTCAAAAACAGCATGCTCAGTGAAGGGTCTCAAACACAAAAGATGGTGAAATTTCATGGTATAAAAAGTATTTGATAAAATTCAACACAATTTATTTCATTGTATGAAATTATAGAGAAGGGAACACTTTAGTGACAGAGAGCAGATCAGTATATTGCTTGGGATGGAGGAGGGGAGTGGAAGGGGGAACTGTCCTCTTTCCTGATGGTGATGGTGGTAACCAATCCTATACAATTACCAAAATTCACCAAGCCATGCATTTTGGAAAGGAGAATCTTATTGTGTATTATTAAATAGGTGAGAATTTTCAACAACAAAAGAAGCATGGCTGGCCACAGAGGCTAACTGGTGGTAGACTTGCATTCCAGTTATAAGACCTAGAACACTGAACAAGGTACATGAAAAACGTGAAAAAATTTCCAGACATTGAATAGCATGCAGCCTGGGCCTGAAATCCCTGGGAAACAAAGAGACTGTGAGGAGGTCCTGATGGTCACCCAGCCCTCCTGCCCACGTGCATTCTCTCCCTCCCACACTGTAGCACAGGAAGCAGCTGCCAAGGAGTAAGGCAGACCCCACGAATAAAGGAGGGAGGTCACAGACGGCCAAGCCAGGTGGCTGGGGTTTCCAGAGGTCCGAGCTCTGCAGAGAAGGAACTCCAGAGATCAGCTGGGAAGCCCGTCGTGTCTTGGACTAAATATGCAGACTGCAGGTGCCCCGAGAGGGAATTCGTGAAGCAAGACCTAGAGGCCGTGAGGGCACCAACCTGCAGCATCCCCAGGGCTCACACTTCAGCCCAGCCAGAGGGGGGGTATAAACAACATGGGTGGACCTCAAATATACTGGGAGAAGGGAAAGACATCAGACCAAGAAGACCACCTGTCGTGTGATCACATTTCTATGAAATATTCAGAAAAGGCAAAAACTCTAGAGCTAGAAACGTAGATCTGAATTTGCCTGGGGTCAGAGGCAGGGTCAGGAATAGTCCACAAATGGTCTCGAAACAGACTGTAAAGGGATCACAAATGGAAGTACTGGGGGCAACGGGAGTGCTCTGGAGCTGGATTACGGTGACAACTGCACAACAGAATAAATTTAGCCAAAGTCATGAAACTTAAAGAAAAAGGCTCCTGGCATGCTAATGGGCCCTGTAGATATAGAGCCCTTGACCAGGACCTCAAATGACCATGTGCCTGGCACTGCCCATCATGGGCTGGACTGCATGAAGCCCTCCAGCAGCAACCGTGGTTCTTCCAAGATGGAAGAGATCCCGTGAGGTTTAGTGCTGGTGAGAGCAGGAGCCAGAGAGATGCTGGACAAGGCTGGCCTGGATTGCAACGATTCCTGTACCGTCCAGGAGGAGCCAGATGGCATGTGGTGAAGCACCCCAACAGACATGGTAAACACCTCGATTGACAGGGGGAGCAGGATCACCAAGTGTCTCCCCCTGATCGGAGGTAGAAACTCCCCTCTCTCAAAATCATTAGCCAATAGCTTTCAAGTCCACCTCCAGGACTGCCACATGCACCACTGGACAGCAGCAGCTTGAGGCGACCCTCTGGGATCCCCCTTGCAGACCTCTGCTTGATGTTTCTGTTCCTTTGTTCTCGTCCTCTGGTGTCTGTGGGTTCCATTCTTTGGTCCACAGAACCTACAACTTGCTGTGTCTCCCTGGAAACACCGACTATAAGTAGCACAAACCAGGGCCCCAAACTCATGTCACCCTCCACTGTTGCACCGGCACATGTTCTTAAGTTCTTGTCACCCATGGCAACATGAGTGGGAATTCTGTGTGATCATAGGGAAAAGGGAAAAAGCAGGTTTGGGTCACGTGTGGGATGAGCTGGTTTATTGGTCTCTGGTGATGGACATAACAAATTATCCCGTTATGGTTGAAAATGGAATATCCCTCAAAATCTCATGTGTAAAAGGCCTGGTCCCCAATGTCACCATGTTCAGAGGCAGGGTTTTTAGGAGATGACTGAACCACAAGAACTGTAACCTCATCAGGGGATTCATCCATCTGATTGGTTGAATGCATTATTGGGAGACGGGTCTGAGCTAGAGGAAGTGGATTACCACTGCATGCCCTGAAAGGGTTCATCTTGTCTCTGTCCCCTTCCTCTGTGTCTCTCTGCTTCCAGCTGCTATGATCTGAGCTGCTTTTCTCGGACACACCCTTCCACCTCATCTCAGACGCAGAGTAATGGAGTTGGCCAACCATGGACTGAGACCTCTAAAACTGAGCCAAAATAAACTTTTCCTTCTCCAAGTTGTTAATGCACATATTTTGGTTACAGCAACAAAAAGCTGACTAGCACTTACCCCAAATGGAGTTGCCTAAAGCAACACAAATTTAATGTCTTACTGCTCTGGAGTTCAGAAGACTGAAATGGATCTCACTGGGCTAAAAGGCAGGCGGGGACAGGGCTGGCTCCTTCTGGAGATGCCAAGGAAGAGTCTGTTTCTGTCTCCCTGCCTGTTCCAGCGCAGAGCACCCACATCCCTCCACCTCTAGAGCCAGCAACACAGGGCGGAAGGGCTCCTCTGACAGTGCCATCCTCTGGCTTGGTCTCCATCACGACATCATCTGGTGTGAACACACCCCCCACCTCCCTCTTTCACATGAGGACCCCTGTGATTACACTGGACCCGCCCAGATAGTTCAGGACAATCTTCCATCTCAAAATTAGCAGGTGAGTGACCTCAACCCCCCTCATCATGTGATTTAACATACTTGTGAGGCCAAGGGTCAGGCAGGGGACCTCTCTGGGGGACATTATTCTGCCTACCACACTTGACAGGTGGATGCAGGTCAAAAGCGGGACAGGGCAGCCATCCCTTTTATGTGGAAGGAGAAGTGGCTCAGGATTGGGACACGCACACCCTTGGGCAGGTTGCTGTGTTCCTTGGAGCCTCCCTGTGCATGCGGGGTGCGTGCTTGGAGAGTGTGCCCTTGGTAGGGGAACACAGAGCCAAGGGCGTCTGCACCGGCTCGCGCCCGTGTCCTCCTGTGAGCTAGAAGGCAGAGCCATCTGCTGGGGGAGAGGGTGCAGGTTTGGAAAAGGTGCTGGGAGAGGAGCCGAGGCGTGCAAGACGCAGCTGACCCTGGGTGCCGTGGCCTGTGGGCACCACGTCCTTGGTGTGGGCTTTCTTCCACTGGCATAGAGGTGGGGAGGGGGAGCAGACAGGTGCTACAAAATCCCTGGCTTGGGTTTTTCCGGATGAGGAGGGCGGAAGGACAAGGGCCAAGCAGTTGAGGGCTCTGGCAGAGAATGGCTGAGAGATGTCCCCTGTGGTCAAGAGGCCTGGCGGCGGGGAGCCGGGGGAGCTGGTGCCGTGGGAAAGTACAGGAGCTGGGATCAGGACAAGGTCAAGGGAGAGAGGGGCGGAGGCGTGAGAGGACTGGCAGCCTCGGAAGCTGTGGTCAGGGAGTGGGTTCACGGAGAGCAGTTGGAACTGTCCCGGTGATGACAGGGCCCAGGGCGTGGGCAGCCACAGTGCAGCGGAGGTGAAGGTCACCGGCCGGGGAGGTGTGGGAAGGGACGGGCAGATCTGGCAGCCCCCTGGAGCCTTGTGTGCAGGGTGTCTGGCTTCTGTCAGCCCGTGACTCACAGTTGTGCTTTTCGCCCGCACCTCCGCCCTCCACGTCTGCTGCTGTGTCCTCTTTTCTTGCTGGTGTGAGAACCATGGTCCTCCACCACGAAGCCTTTGCCCAATGGAACATATGTTCCAAACCCTCCTCACTTTAAACCCCCCACCATTGCCCCCGCCCCCCTGTCGTCCACCTCCTCCTCCTCGTGGCTGGCACAGCGTCCATCATCCCCATGGGCCATATGGACCCTCATCAGCGATTGTGTCCATGGGTCCACTTCCCCTCCTTCCTTCCTCCTTCCCTCTGTCTTTCTGTCTCTGTCTGTCTGTCTCCCTGCCCCCATTCTTCCTTTCACTGTCGCTCCAGTGCTGAGGGCCTGGCACAAGCTGGGCAAGCACCCACCACAACTGCCCCCAGCCGATGTCCACAGTGTTTATTTACAGAGTGAAAATCCTGCCTAGGTGGGCACCATAGCCCTGAGCAGAGTGCTGAGGAAGGGCTGCCCCGGAGGTGGGCCGCGGTGCAGAGGACAGAGGGTGGGGGAGCCCTCGGAGAGACACAAGTGGCATGGCTTTGTCGTCACCTGTATTGGGTTCTAGGCTTGGCTCTGCTGGCCATGGTGGAGGACCTCATGTCCTCTCAGCCTCAGTAAGTCAGGGAAAACAATACCCAACAGGGGCATTATAATTATCATGTAAATATTAGTTGAAATTAACCACGATTCATAGCTCAATGCCTATTCTCACCCACAGGGACATGTCCCAAGACCCCTGTGGATGCCCAAAGTCACAGAAATATGGGATCCCATATGTATCATGTTTTGTTCCTATACATACACACCTGTGATAAAGTCTAATTCAGAAACTGGGCCCAGTAAGAATATTGGGGCACAGTGGTGGCGCACACCTATAATCCAGCTATTCTGGAAGCTGAGGCAGGAAGATGGCAAGTTTGAGGCTAGCCTGGGCAATTTAGTGAGGCCCTGAGTCAAAATAAAATAAAAAGTGCTAGGGATGTCACTCAATGGTACAGCACTTGCCTAGCATGTGTGAGGCCCTGGTTCAATCCCTAGCAGTGAAAAAAAAGAAGTTAACAAAAACTAATAGTAAATCGGAACAATTATAACAATATGCTATAATAAAAGTTATGCAAATATGGTATTTTTCTCTCAAAACATGTGATGAGATAAAGGGAAGATGCAGGCATTGTAAACAGCCTTAGGCTACTCCGTAAAGGGCATTTGAACATAGCACTGCCATGTGGACAGTTGATCTGATGACTAAAAAGTCACTAAAGGACTAAGAGTGGGTAGCATATACAGTGTGGATACACTGGACAGAAAAATGATTCACTTCCCAGGCTGGACAGAGCAGACAGTGTGAGAGTTCACCACACTGCTCAGAGTGGCATGCAGTTTAAAACTATGAATTATTTATTTCTGGAATTTTCCATTTAGCATTTTCAGGCTGAAGTGTTAGTATTCCCATGTAGTATTTTCAGGGAACCGAAGCCTCAGAAAGCAAGATGGGGAGCGGGGGAAACAACCCTCCCTTGTGCTGGTTCCCTTCCAGTAAGCATGCCCACGGCGCCTTCCCACATGCACTGGCTACGTCAAGCTTTACTCCACCCTTGATTAGCTTCTGTCTCCTCATCTGTAAAATGGGTTGTTAGCATCTGCTTTACCCACTGCCCAGGGCTGTTGGGAGAACAAATATGGACATGGAGAACTGTTTCAAATGGGGGTGGTTTAATCTCAGGCAAGTTGACAAACACTGCCCCAGCTTCCGAACACAGTGCTCCTGCCATCATGGACCCCTGCGGTTGGGGCTGTGGAGAAAGCTCACTTCATGTCACATTACTCACGCCACTCAGGCCTTCAGGTGGAGGTTTGTCCAGGAGACTTGTGGGTAAAAAGGGCCCTGGAGTCAGGAGGCTCATGTCCACACCCTGCTTCCAGCACTGGCCACCGGCTGCACCCAAAAGGTAGGTATGGATCATGGCTGGCATGAGCACTCAGCAAAAGGGGGCGGTGGCCAGTGCTCAGCGTTGGCTCTCATCACACCTGACACCTTCCCCCACCTGCATGGCCATCTCTGTCATCTGCTTCCTCAGAATGGTCATGTCACACAACTTGATGGTGGGGGATGGAGACCCCCAAAGGTGGACACTCATCAGAATGACCTCTCCCCATTCCTCAGGTGTTTCTTCTGTTTCTATTATTTCTGTTTGTTTTTTTTTTTTTAAGAGAGAGAGAGAGAATTTTTAATATTTATTTTTTAGTTCTTGGCGGACACAACATCTTTGTTTGTATGTGGTGCTGAGGATCGAACCCGGGCCGCACGCATGCCAGGCGAGCGTGCTACCGCTTGAGCCACATCCCCAGCCCTGTTTTTGTTTTGTTTTCAATGCCACACACAACCCTACCAACACAGAACAAAAATGTGAAGTAATTGATGGTTTGGCCTTTTTCTTTCTTTTTTAAAATTTTTACTTAGGGTCCTGGGAGAGGAGGTGTTTGCACATGACCTGAGGCGTCAGGAAGCAAGACCAGGGGCTTAGAGCAGCTCTCATGATGTACCGGGCTGCAGGAATCCCTGGTTGACCTCTGCAGCCAGAGGGCTCTGCTCACACAGGTGTCTATTGTGTCCACCTCTAAGTCAGGACACACCCCTTGCTTTGCATCTGGGAGGCTTTCCACCCACTTTCTGTGGCCACCAAAGCTTCCATCACAATGCAAGTTGACAGGGCCAGTCTTGACACTTGCCTCCTTGCTTTCTAATGTTGGTATTAGCAGTACTCGGGATTGAACCCAGAGCTGCTCGACCACTGAGCCACATCCTCAGCTCTTTTCTGGTGTTTTAAATTTTGAGACAGGGTCTTGCTAAGTTGCCCAGGCTGAACTTGTGAATTTGAGATCCTCCTGCCTCAGCCTCGGAGTCGCTGGGCTCACAGGCATGTGCCGGGGCTGGGCTTGCTTTCTGACTTTTGTATTTAGAGCTATTATTGGTTTTGAATGTTTCTTTGTCAGTTACCTATAATTTTAAAAAATAAAATCCCCTTCAAAGACGTCAGTGTAGGGAACAAACAGGTGGGAAATAATCATCCCTCACCACCTAGAAGGTGAGACAAACCCAGGCAGGTGTGCCCAGCATGTCCTTATAGTGGGCAGGGAGAGATGGCACAATGGGCCAGACACAGGGGGCCGGGAGACCCCTGCGGCCGGTCCTGCTCCCTCTGGGCGCTCATGGTTGATCATTTCCACGAGTCCTAGGTGTTCCCAATGCGGGAGCCACAGCACTGTGCCGTGAACACCTTGGCAGTACACTGTGACAAAGGGGGAGGAAGCCGGAGACAATGTCTGTCTGAAAAAGCTACCGCTGGCTGTTGGGGTCCAGCAAGCCGCCACCCGAGGCCACAGGGTGCCACCTGGCGGCCGCCCCGGGAAGCGCTTCCGCAGACGAAGCGGCTCAGGCCGGCAGGCCCCGGGGTGGGCGCGCGGCGCGGGTGGGGAGGCCCCGCAGGCAAGGGGGCAGGCTTGGTGGGGGGGAGCAGGCTTGGTGGGGGCAGGTTTAGGGGACAGGTGGGTCGGAGGACAGCCTTAAGGGTCAGGCTCAGGGGGCAAACTGAATGGGGGCGGGCTGGGGGCAGGTTCAGGTGGGCA
>NW_025999962.1:2964477-2974527 GCF_001458135.2 Marmota marmota marmota
GGCAGGTTCAGGTGGGCAGGCCGGGGGTCTTACCGCCCAGGACTAAGTGCCGGGGAGCCTGGGCAGGGGCTCAGCTCCCCAAGTTCGCCCCAGGGTCCTCGGGGGAGCACTGTGCAAGGACGCTGGGTCCTGGCCTGGTCCAGGCATCCGCGGGGAGACCCTGGTGTCAATCCAGCAGCGGGAGAGGGTGCGGCAGTGGCCTGTGCTTCGGTCCTGGCCGCCCCCGACCCTCGCAGCAGGTCCGCGACATCCTACTTTGCAGGGGCACACGCTCAGAGAACTCGAAGGACCACCTGTGGGATGTGGGAGGAAGGCGCCCGTCTGCACGTGGGCCGCGCGCCACAGTCCTTCCAGGAGGGGCTGCGCCGCAGGTCACACCCGGTGTCACAGTGTTGCCCCGTCTGTGCTAGTTCAGCCTTCGAATGACCTTGGCTTTTCAAGTGGGGCCTGCGAACCGCCCTCGCCGTCCCGGAAAGCCCCGTCGGGTCAGCTGAGCGCCTGCCTCGGTTCTAGCCGACGCCCTGCCCCGCGGGGCAGCCAGGCAGGTCTGGGGACCTTTCCGCAGCACACCTGGAGGAGGGAGGCGGCCACCGCCACCTAGTGGTGAGAGGAAGCTGGGGACGTACGGCGCACACAACAAAGAGTCTCGTCTTGCTGCTCCGCCAGTGTTCAGGGACGTCTCCAGAGCCCCTGTTAGGCGACACCGCATTTATCCGTGTTTCTCTGGCCAAGCGGCACAGAACTCCAGACCGCATCTGACCACCTGCACATCAGGCTGTGGACGCTGGATGTCAGTCCCGCGCTCCGTGGCCGGAGTGTCCTGGGTCAGGGTTTATGCACACAATGAAATAAAAGCTGTGTATTGCCTAGAAAAACAGGTATCTACACACACACACACACACACACACACACAACAGTAAAATGAATAACTCCTATTGAGTGAACTCAATTTTAAATGATTACTATATGTAAATTCTTTTAATCATTCCTCTTAACAAAGACATAGCCGCCTCCTGCAGAAGCCCTCCAGAGCACACAAAGAAACAAGATTCCTGTCGAGTCAAATAGGGAGGCCTGCTCCAGCTCCCCCCCCTTTATATCTTAGAAGGGAAGCTTTGTCCTGTTGACATTCGAGATCATTTTTCAGGAGCTCAGGTTACTCCCTTGAAGATTTTTAGGAAGTTTCATGATATGGAGACATTGTTGAGACATTGGCTGCTTGACTTCTGCTAGGCAATCAGATGCAGAGATCAAATCCGGTCCTGCCCACTTAGACCGCTTAGAGGATTTCTGGTTATCTCCGGCAAAATGAGTTTGCAACTTTAACCCAGACTCCTAAGAGAAGTCAGACGGCTTTAGCTGCTTTTGTGTGTTTTTTTTACAAAGGGTCTCAGGAAGCCCGTCCGAAGGCGCAGCTTGCTCTTCAATATCTGACCCATGCCGCATTCAGAAATATCAGATGATTGAAGGAGCAAGAAAAACTGTTTTCCTTTTATAAACTCTAAGGAATGTTAGGAAATACATTTTCTTTCTTTCTTTTTTTTTTTTTTTGCTGAGAATGGAACCCGGGGCCTTGTGCACGCTAAGCCGGAGGCCCCACTGAGCTACACCCCGAGATCCAATATGACCTCCTTCATCAGACCCTTAGATCTTTCCTTTAGAATGTGAAATTCTAAAATCAATCATGGTCCACCCTTGCCCTGTCCTGAATTTTAAGTGTTTGCTTAAGATATGAAGACTTATCGAAATGAAGCGTGCGTAGCCATGCTGCCCAGGGGCCTGGGCACGTCTGCTCATTTGCAGTGAACACTTGGAGGGGTGTGTTCGCCTGTGGGCTCAGGCCTTGGGATAGCCTCCCATTTCTGTGTTAAGTGTTCATTCCTGGGGAAAGGAGTGTCTGGCAAATAGGAATATATTATAAATCACATTTTTAGTGAGAATGACAGAGCTCAGTAACCCTTGCCTTGGGGAACCTCTCCAATTTGTCAGTTAGAGCTCAGCCTCCTGACGTGCAGCGAGCCCGTGCCTGTCCTGGAGGGCGGGTTCCCCGTGGAGAGGGCCTGTTTGGGAGCTGTTGACGACGCAGGGCACCGTGGGAACACGGACTGGAATGCGGAGACCCCGTGCAGAGGCCTGGTGTCATTTCCTCGGCTGACCACCTGCCTCTGAGTCACGCACACACCCAGGGACTTTCTCAGACCCCCATGGGCACGCGGATGAGCCTGAGAAAACACAGGTCTCCCATGCAGGGGGGTTTGCTGCTCAAAATCATAACCCTGCTTGGAATCTGTTCCTTTTATGAAGAGGACACTGGACTATCTCAAATAAAACCATAAGCCAAAGCAACAAGCATCTCAAGAGGAGGGGGTCACGGCACCTCCGCACACATGGGTCCTCAAGGCCTTCTGGGATGGGAGGAAGGGGTGACAGTTCTGAAATGTCTACAGCTTGAGAAGGCGCCAGGTCTGGGTTCACTGAAGGGCCTAGGAGTCACCCAGCGAATGGGGGACTCTATTCTTCCCAATGATGGACTTTGCAGAGCAGAGAGGGGCAGCCACAAGGCCCACACCACAAACTCCTGTGTTCCTGCGTTGTCCCAGTCAAGTGACCTCCACCCCTAAATATGGTGGCCCAGCCCCACCCAGCCTTGTCTTCCAGCACTGACCCTGGACCAAGGCCCTGCATCTGCAGACCACCTGCTCCAGAACTCCGCCCCAGCAGTGTTGGCGGAAGCTCTGAGCCCCACCCTGGCACTTCTGGTTGGAGCCCTGGGGGACGGGCCTGAGGATCTGCACTTGGCCATTGCCGTCTCTCAGAGCAAGCAGTGGGGGTGGCCCAGTTGTGCCTTCCAGGCCTTTGCCTTGCCCAGGGATGGACAGGCCACATGGCTGACCCTGTTCTAGGGGACAGCATCCCACAGGAATCAGAATCCCCGGGCCATTGTCCCTTGTGCCTCCTGGTGGCCCTGGCACCTGGTGCTGCTCCAGCCTGTTCACTGCATGTGGCTGAGGGAGGCGCAGGACTGAGAAGGGTGAAGGCCACCAGAGGATGTCAGTTCCGGGTCCTGCCTGACTCTCTGAAATCCAGAATGCTGCCGGGGGGCTGTCTCTGCCTCTCTAAGGGCGGGTGGGCGGCCCTCTGGTGGCTTCCCCCCAACCTATTTCAGTCCCGGAGAGTGCACACAAGTAAGTAGGCCCCATGTTCTCGTCTCCTCAGAGCTGTGTGGCTGCTACAAATGCAAAGTGCCCAGCTAGCCACACAGGCCACCCACGGTCCCCGTTCTGGGGATTTCCTCGGAGACGCAGGATCAGATCTCGAGGTTTCTCCTCGCCCACCTGCCTGCCAGACCCGCAAGGGCCAGCTGCAGGGGAGGGAGCCTCCAGCCCTTTCCTGCCGCTGTCCTGCAGCCCTGACCTGACCCTCAGAGCCCCACACCTCAAAGGGTTTGCCCCGGGCTTCTTGAGCCTCCTTCCATTCTTTAAACCCACCTCAAAAGCCCCCTCTTTCAGGAAGCTCCTCCAGCTCCCTGCCCCTTCTCCTGTGTCAGAGCTGACTGTCCAGTGGCTTCTGCTGTCACATCCCTCTGGCTTCACTGCCACACAGCCATGGTTTCACCCACCTCCCTTCATAGGAGCGCCTTCCTGAAGGGCTGAAATTAGTCAATCAACAAACACTCACTATGTTCCCCCCTGGTTGGCACTGCACTGCGTCCCACATCTCTGAGCAAGCTCCCCTGGAGGAGAGGGGTCCGGTGGAAATGATTTGTCCTGCTGGGCCTACATGAAGAGGTGGACCAGACGAGACCAGAGGCCTTGTCTAGGGTTCTGTGGGGCTTGGAAGGTGCCAGATCTGGAGTGGACAGAAGGTGAATGAGTTGCTGCCACACTGTAGTCTCTCCACCACTCTCTGCTTCCGTCGCTATTAATACCAGTGGTGCACCCAAAACCAAGGTGGTGCTCTCAGCAGCCCTTCAAGGTAGGTTCTGTGAATGCGTGGAGGAGGAAACCAGGCACAGAGAGGTTGAGCAGGTGTTAGAGGTCACACAGCTCCGGGTGTTTCCATCACTAGAGAGCTCTCGGTCCTCAGTGCTACTCCAGGCTTGTCATCAGAGGAGGGGGCCACTTGCAGTGATCACGGACACACTTCAGAGCTGAGGGAGGGAGGTGGTGGTGAGAAGGGAGGGCTCTGTGAAGGTGGCCTGGATGCATGAGGAGGGCCTGACGGCAAGGGAAGGCC
Source organism: Marmota marmota marmota (assembly GCF_001458135.2). Lineage (NCBI taxonomy): Eukaryota > Metazoa > Chordata > Mammalia > Rodentia > Sciuridae > Marmota > Marmota marmota. The sequence continues at coordinate 2,968,714 of NW_025999962.1, forward strand.
TGTTGGGATGCCCCCCTCTCACTAACTGCTGACCTCTGTCGTGTCCCCCCAGGGCTGGTGGTGGCCAGAGGAGAAAGTGCTGACTCACTGGGGCAGCCCAGAGCATAGGAAGCTGAACGCCCCCCCCTGTCGCAGCAGCAACCCCCACTGGGCGTCACCTTGCCCACGCTGGGCTCTTGCCCCTCTGTACACACGCCAGCTGTACCCAACGGCACCTGCAACTGGCACTGGTCACCACCTCCTCCTCGCCCTGCCCTGCAGCGCGAGACCTGACCCCTGGGAAGGCTGTGGGCCTGGCTTCCCTCCCCTCAGCCCCGTCGGTCAAGTGCAGGGAGCTTTGCGTTTACGTCAAACTCTCCTTAATGCACTTTCCATTCTCGACAAAAACCACAGCCATCAATTAAAAAACAAAAACCAAAAACCGCGAAGCGCACTTGTGCCTCGCTTACCATTTTCTTTGATCCATTAAAATCCGGGAGGGAGCCCTTCATGGTCTCTGGAGTGTGAGCCCAGGAGGGAATGATTATCCACAAAGTGGTCGTCCAAGTGTTTACCTGGCGATGAAAGAGCACTTTTGAGGACTTGGAAGAAAGAAGGAATACGTCTGTCTCTCCAGATGCCATCAGTGAGAATATTAATGAATTAATGATTTACCCGAGGCTTAGGTGTCTGTTTGCTCTGCCATCCACAAGCAGACAGCGTTTCCTTAGCAACCCTGACTTCAGACCGGCTGCAGCTCTCTGGGAACCAAAGGGCAGCTCTCAAGGCCCAGCAGCCGTCTCCCTTGCTTTCTTGTTTGCCAGTGGGAAAATGATAAATGGGTCTCCTCTAAAGGAGCCCTTCTCTTCTGTCCTTTCCTTCCCCTGACCATTGAGATGTGACATCTGAAACGCCCACCGTGTCGACTCGTAATTCCACCCCTTCCCTCTCGACACGCCTTCGGCCTTCACCAAATAGCGCTGCTTTCCCCAGTGTGTGTCGTTTATTTGTACACGTGGATGCGCACGCATGTGCACACACGGGCTGTCAACTTCTTACTGACAAACAGAAATGTCCATTTGTTTTCTGGGTCAGTGTCAAAAACTTTAGGCATCTCACTGCTCCTGTGCGAGACCGTCCTGGGGACTCAGCGCTCACAGAGTGTTGGTGGGTGAGGGTGGAAATGTCCGGATTTGCCCAGTAGAAAAGCCCGTGGGCCTGCAGTAGCTCGCAAGGCAGCAGGTCAGGTTTCCTGACGAAGGAATCTGGCCAGTCCGATGGAGACGGGGGGCTAGCCCCAGGTTAAGGCTCACGTGCAACTGATGGCTCTTTCCTTGAGCTGCTGAGAACATTCTGGTAGCTCTCCCTTGGGGGGGAGTGGTTATAAAAGGAATAGAAATTATGGGAAGGGAAGTCTACTTGCAGAGAAGAAAATTGACATGTTTTACAAGCAGCAGCACACGAGGAGGTCAGGGCACCTTCTCACACAACCCATGAGCATCCTTGGATCAGATGGGAGCCCTCTTTGGGGGAGCTGCCTTGTCCCGGGTCTGAGAAGCTGCGATCATGGTCAAGGTGAAGCTCACGGTGAGGGCAGCCTCTGGCTTACTCTCTGGGGGGTAAGGCACAGCTCGTGGCCTTGGTAAGTCCCTGGCCCAGTGGGACAGCGGGGTCCAGACAGCCGTGAGCTGGGGGCTGGAAGCGATGGGGGTGTGTAAGGGGGTTATCCAGCCCTGAGGGGCAGGAAGAGCATTCCCTGGCACAGAGGTTGAGCGAGGCCTCGGCCATTGCACAGATCAAGGGAGAAGACCTTGTTTCCTTGCAGACTTCAGATGAAAAACTATCATTTTCCTTCCCCTGTTAGCCAAATGCACTAGAGTCAAACCCACAGGCGTGCGCCGCTCTGCCCCATTGGGAGTCGGTGGACAGCCTGCGCGAGTGGACACGGCAGGCCAGCCGCAGTGTCGGCAACACAGGCGCAGGGGCGGCGGCTCCCATGCTCATGCCCTCGGGCCAAACGTACTGGAGCCAAGGGGTGCAGGACAGAGCACTGAATGACCCACCCCACTGGCGAGGGCGTCCTGTTTTCTGTGACCACCTGGGAATCTGAAGGCCTCACCTGGGAACCTTAGAACTCCAGGGATGGATGGAGTCAGTCTGGGCCAAGGCCATGAGGAAGCACCAAGATTCTCTACAGTTTTTACCAAACCTGGCTCGGGTTTTCAGGGACTGGTGCTTCTGTGACTAGGGCAGCTCAAGAGTAGCCAGTCCCATGGCCACTCACGCAAGTTTCCCAGGAAAAATCTGACACTTTTTGTAAGTTGTTCCCAAGACAGGACAGGCAACCTGCAGCTTGGCCAGAATACACTGTCTGTCCACTTCTCCCTGCACAACTACCCAGCCCTGTCCCCACCTGACCCACAGGCCTTGGTGGCTCCCAAGCCAAGCCCCACATCTGTTTCTAAACTCACCAAGGACTCTGCAGACCCAGTCACCAGCTCGGCAGGCATCTTTCAAAGGACCCCGAGGGCTTAAAACCCCTCCACAAGTGGCATGCTCCAGCCCTGGGGGCTGCTGACCCTCTGATTGGGCTAATTCCTGAGAAGGGGACATCTGAAGTGGTTCTGTCCAGCTCGCGGTGGCCCACGCGTTGGCTGGGGGACCCCTGGTCCTCTTGGGTGAGCAGTGGCTGCTAGACCTGTCTGCACCACGGGCAGCACCTGTTCAGGCCTAGCTGGAGTGGGGACCCTGGAGGGGGACTTGGCCGGCCACCCGCCCCCTGGGAGGAGTTCCAACATCATTTCCTTGGTTTTCTTTGGGGTCTTTTTCTCTTACACAAACTTTGAGAGGACTTTTAAGAAAGGAAGTTTCCAACGTACACAAGCAGATTACTTCAGAATTCAGTGCCTTGAGGGAAATCCGTCTGAGAAGAGACCTTGTTAAAAACAGCCCTGATGACAGGCGTGGTCAGTGACCTGGCTGCTGGGTGGACACCCAGAGTGTATGAGCTCACACCACACGGCACAGCTTCTCACACCCCTCGCCATGTGGACCACTGCAGTCAGTGTGGGCCATCATGGACCTGAGGGTCCTTATCAGGAATATGACTGTATTTCGAGACCCAAGAGCATGAGGTGAAGGGCAGAGAGCCTGGCATGGTCCACCTGCAGTCATGTATTAGTGCTGCTGCTGCTGCTGCTGCTGCTGTGTGACCTCAGCTCCATGATGCAACCTCTCTGTGCTCCCATTTCCCCACAGCAAAAGGAGGGATTCAAAGGGCACTAACTTGGGGTGGCTGCCTAAATGGAATGAAGTGACGCTTTAGTGCCCCAGAAGCACACCTGCCGTGCTCTGCTCTACCTCCAGCTGCTGCTGTTCTTAGGGTGGCCAAGCTATGCTTTTTGGTGCCAAGGGATAAGAATCAGGGCCCCCCTGGTCGGAAACTCCCTAGAAGAGGGGAGACACTTGATGCCGTAGTTCTGTGGGGAAAGATTATCACCCTCCACCCTATTTGCTGACAAAGAAACAGGGGCTCAGCAAATCGCAGGACTCTGTCCCAAGTCACAGCCAGATGAGGCAGAAACAGGCATTCAGCCTGCGCCTGGGACTTCAAAGCACCTATGATTTTTTTCATTTTCCCCTCAGTTGATGAATCCAAATGCAAATGAGATAAATGTGCCGACTTCCTCAACTGCCAGCCCTCACCAGATGCTTTTGGCCAGGACAAATGACAGCAGGTAACACTGTGCGACTTCAGGAATCTAGACCACCCTTCCCATTTTAGGCACAAGGTGACAAAGAGGTGGCTGCTGTGGCTCAAAGCAATTTGCATCACCAGACACGCCTCCTGGGCTCATCTGGGGTTATCCGGGTTGCAGGGTGTCCAGTCTGCCCGGCCCTGCCTGCCTTCATCCCCGGAACCTGGCGTTGGTCCCCCCGTAGGCCAGGCAGATTGCCCGGTCAGCCTTCCTCCTGCCCAGGTGGGAGGGAGTCGGACTGGTTGGTCCTCTGAAGTGGTGACCTGCTGGCTCCTTCTCAGCTCCTGTCCTTATCAGCCCAGTGCCTCTTGGCGTCTTCGTTTCCATGACTTAGATTTTCCAGGGCTGGCCCTGCCCCACACACTCAGTAGCTGCTGAAGACAGAACAATAAAGCACATTCTTGCTCGGGTGTTTTGAAGTGAGGCTGTCCATCAGTTAAGGGAATAGCAGCGGCTCCCCAGGGCCTGCTCTGGGGTTAAGGAATCACTTTCAAGGTGGGGTTAGCCAGAGGAAAGGAAGACAACCTGTCCCTTGGTCCATGGGGAGAGGACAAATCAGGCACCACTCCTGTGGGTGTGGGTGGGGCATGTGAGTCACTGTTCCCGCCTTGGCTTGGAGGTTCCCTCTCCCTATGTTTTTCTCATCCTCTGCTCCTGCCTCTTTCTTCTTCTTCTTTTTTTTTTTTAAAGAGAGAGAGAGAGAGAGAATTTTAATGTTTATTTTTTAGTTTTTGGCAGACACAACATCTTTGTTTGTATGTGGTGCTGAGGATCGAACCCGGGCCGCACGCATGCCAGGCGAGCGCGCTACCGCTTGAGCCACATCCCCAGCCCTCTTCTTCTTTTTTTTAATTTTTATTTTTCTAGTTGTACACAATAATACCTTTGTTTATTTATTTATTTATTTTATGTGGTGCTGAGGATCGAACCCAGGGCCTTGCGCGTGCTAGGCGCGTGCTCTACCACTGAGCCCCAGCCCCAGCCCTGCCTCTTTTTTCTAAGTGACGCACATATTCCTTTACTCCGTGCTCTGTTCACCACCGTAGGCAGCCTCTCTCTCCTGTTCTTGCAATGTTCCTTTCTCAGAGCATTCTGTTCTTGTTTGACCAATGCAGTATCTTCTCCAATCTCCCTAAGGATCTATTAGAGGTTTTGTGGTGGTTATTGTTGAAGTTCTCGCCTATTATTGTTATTATTTGTAGTTGTAGATGGACAGAATGCCTTTGTTTTGTTTGTTTGTTTATTTATATGTGGTGCTCACACATGCTAGGCGAGCACTCTGCCCCTGAGCCACCGCCCAGCCCCTCTTGCCCATTCTTTCATCTTCTTCTTCTTTTTTTCGATCTGTCTGTTAACTTTGGTCTCAGGTGTCAGAGACAGAGGAAAGTCCAGAGCTCCTGGCTGTCATTCTAGGGGTCATGAAGGAGACAGGCAGGCGGGGCTGCATCGGTGGCGAGAAGGATGGTCATGGCACCTAAATATGTGAGGTGTGTCTTGGAGAGGACGCTTATGCTTTGGAGGGGCTCGCGCCTCCCCACATGAGGCTCTTGTCGGGCTGATGGCCACCTGATCTGCAAACTGACTCTTGGATTTATCTCGGAAAGACCTGTGTTCCCACCTGCCTGCATCGCACCACTACCCCCTCTGGCGCCTGTGACTCCGTCTCTAAGGACATGGCTCTGGCTGTTGCTGCAGCCCTGCTCCTCCCATCTACAGAGCAACGGGCATCGCACCCCGAGGGGCAGACCCGGGGCTCTAAACCATGGTGACCACTACTCAGCTGAGCACACCCAAGGTAAGGGAGGTTCCCTGGGACCTCAGGGGCCCCTGCACACCCCTGGCTGCAAAGGCTTTTATACACAGGGCCTCCTCTGCTCCGCACACCCCTCCTGCTCCTCCAAGGGTGGACCTGACCCAGTGTTCCATGTTCTCCCTAATTGCAATTTGCCTCATTTGCATGTGGCTTTTTTCATTCTGATCCCCTGAACTGAAGGGCCCTGTTGCCAGGGCAACTGGGAGCCACTCCCCCTCCCCCTCCCACGTTGTCAGGGAGACTGAGCTCCGCCCATCCCACCCC
>NW_025999962.1:2974943-2983946 GCF_001458135.2 Marmota marmota marmota
ACCAAGGCCAGATCTGGAGTCTCCTCCTGCTCACTTTGCCCATTTCCCCCCAGGGGCCTGGTGGTCTCTGTCCCCACACTCTGATTTCTCTGGCTGCGTCTGGTTGTGCATCCTTGTTCTTGTCCTGCCTGAGCCCCCCTCTGGGGTCCTGGGGTGCTGCAGGGGGCGGCCTGTCAACCCCAGTGCGGTCACAACAGGGACCTGGTGCTGTTCTCCACGTGAAGGGTGGGGCTCCTCACCCTTTCTCCCTGCCTTCCAGCACCTGTGCCCTGGGACAGCCAATGTCCCTGCTCCAAGCCTCTGCTGCCCCTCCTTAAAGTTTACCCTGGAAGCTCGGGGATGACCTGAACCGCGCCTGCTGCCCATCCTGGGCACCTGACACTGCTGGGCCCATCAGGGCGAGTGACCCTCACCTGTCCACACCAGCACCGGCTATTTCACAGGTTACGAGGGCAGAGTGACCAGGAAGGGCGGGGATGAGCCCCCGAAGGACGGATCCTGGGCCACCCTGGCCACCCTCGGCCACGCCTTCTGTGCTTCTCCCTGTAGTGACGCAGCCCAAAGGGCTTGGTTTTCCCAGAATGCCCCTGGGCGGAGATGAGGCTGGGTGAGGAAGTGAGCAGGGTGGACAGGAGGATGCCCCCACGGGGAGTGGGTCGAGGTGCCCTGGGTACTCTAGGTACCACTGCCAGGGAGACGTGGCCTCCTGATGACGGCAGAGTGGACTTCCCCAGGACGCCTCGAGGTCCTGACTTCCCTCACAGAGGAGCAAGGTCGTTAGCCCTTCAGGGGGAAATTCTAGAAAAGAAAGAGAGAGGGAAAGGAAGAAGGGAGCAGGGAGTCAGGGAGGGAGGGAGGGAACGAGAACCTGTTAATTCCACATCTGTTTCTGACCAGGTTCATGACCTTGGAGAGTGAATATTATGTGAAGCATTTTTTTTTAATTTTTATTTTTTAATTGTGTCAGTGTCACTTTAAGAAAACTCATAATAAATACTGTGTTTAGGAAGCCCCTCTCATTGCCAGGCTCGGTCCCCCGCCCCTTCTTTCTCTCTGTGCGGGGGGGGGGGAACCGGGACGGGCTTCACCTGTGGCAGGCGGTGCTCCACCCCGGAGTCACACCCCCAGCCTGGACGGGCGCCTCCAGTTCCCGTGGTAACTGCAGAGCAGGGTGCTATGATTTGCACTTTGTCCGCCAGGAAACACACAGAGGGTTGACGTGACTTGTCAAACCCACGTAGCTGTCCAGCTCAGACGCCGCTCAGATGTCTCGAAGTCCATTCCCCATTAGAGAGGCTACCTGCCTGGAGCCTCTGGGCTGCACCCCTGGTCCCTGGAGCCACTTTTAAATGACACAGGTTGTGTCTCCCTGAAGAGGTGCTGTGAATTTTATTCAGCGTGCATCTAACAGTACACTAGCATTGAGAGAGAGAGAGAGAGAGAGAGAGAGAGAGAGGGAGGGAGGGAGAGAGAGGGAGGGGAGAAAGAAAGAGAGGCCTCTGAAGGATGCAAAAGCACAGCAAAAAGGCGAAACAAATGAAAAGTCCCCAAGCACTTGGGAATGATGAAGGCTTGCGTGACAACACTTAATGGGCCCGTCAGTGGGGTATGGAAAGAAAATACCAGAGCACACTGGTATTTTTGGTGGTGCACACCTGTGATCCCAGTAGCTGTGGAGGCTGAGGCAGGAGGTCGTGTGTTCAAGGCCAGTCTCAGCAACTAAGTGAGGCTCTAAGCAACTTAGTGAGATTGTATCTCAAAATAAAACATAAAAAGGGCTGGGGATGTGGCTCAGTGGTTAAGTGTTCCTGGGTTCAATCCCTGTTACCTAATGAGAGAGAGAGAGAGAGAGAGAGAGAGAGAGAGAAGAAAAAAGATACTGGAGTGAAGACACACTCAGCATAAACACAAGGGGCAGAACACTCTGGCCTGCGCGGGGTCCCGGGGTCTGAGCCTGAGCGGGCTGCACGGGCACATCAGCAGCTCAAGTCTGGCAACCTGCAGACTCCTGCGCCCCAGGCCACGCCCGTCCGCCCTTGCCTGGCTTCGGAGAGGTGGGCGTGTCGGGGAGGAGGCCTTTTGCACATGCATGTTCTGTCCTGGAGCCTGGTCACCTTGCCAAAGATGACTCAGTGAAACAGGCCAGGGAGCCAAGCTGCCAGTCGCCCTTCTGTGACCCAGCCAGTACAGTCACCTGGGCAGCTCCCGGGACGTTCCCTGGCTTGTCTCCACTGGAGCAGAGGTAGAGAGAGAGAAACTGGCCTCGCCCCCAGGAGAAAGGAAAAGAAGACAGGAAGAGGAAGAGTCCATCAGAAAGCAGCGGCCAGGAACCAGCTGGGGCCAGGAGGAGGCAGGGCACACCTCAGAAGTGAGAGCGGTCCTGTTATCACGAGGGATGGTTAGGTTCTAGAAGGAAGAATCACAGAATAAGATGTTTCAAGGTCACCAAAGGGAGCCGACAAATTAGAGGACGAGTCAAAAGACCCAACTTTAAAAGGAAACATGTAAATTAAGACCTGCAGGAGTGAGAAGCAGGAGAGGGGGGCGAGGACCAGCACATTTGCCAAGGGAACAGCAGGTGGAAGACCCCCAGGTGGGTGTTTGAGGAAATAGAAAGAGGCCAAGGTAGCCGAAGTGCCGTGAGAAGGGGGCTCCATGCTGATACTCAGCACACCCCAATATGCCATATATCCCACTCCATTTAACAGCCACCATGTCGGGGGCACCGCCGGGAACTGAGGACCCATCCCACTGTTTAAACCTTGTCATCTTGAGACGGGTTGCATCTGAGTCCTACCCAGCTGCCCCCGGGGTGGGAAGAGGGCTGCTCAGGTCTTGGGGCTGCTCTGCCCTCCCAGGTGGAGCCAATCACACTGCCTCCCGGGAGGCGGCTCTGTGTGGCACAGGACCTGCAGCAGGCTCCCACCAAGTGGGTGCTACTGTCCTTATTCCAAAGGTCCACCTCCCCCTGACTTGGGAGTAAAAGGGGACCTGGGCTCTGCTCTGCTCTGCCTTGTGTGGCTCCTCAGCCAGCTCAGAACCTGCGGGAGGGACAAGTGTCATGTTTTAGGGTGTGTGTGTGAGTGTGTGTGTGTGTGTGTGTGTGTAGTGGGGACTGACTCCAGGGGTGCTCTACCTCTGAACAACATCCCCAGTTCTTTTAGTTTTATTTTTTATTATTATTTTTTAGTTGTTGATGGACCTTTATTGATTTTTTATTTATCTGTCTGTGGTGCTGAGAATCGAACTCAGTGCCTTCTGAGACAGCATCTGGCTAAGTTGCCCAGGCTGGTTTTGAACTTGCGATCCTCCTGCTTCAGTCTCACGAGTACCTGGGCTCACAGTGTGCACCACCACGCCTGTGACCACGCCTGTGACCCTTTTGGAGACCCCCCTCCCCAGGAAGGCACAGGTGTGTGTGACTTCTCCCTGCTGCTGCTCCTTGGCCTAAGGAGCTCACACAGAGTGGGAATCAAAGGTGGTCTGGGAGGCCAGAGTGCCCATGCTTACGCACCTGTGTGGCGGCAGGTGTGCTGAAACTGGGACGACCTGTGGAGGGCAGCGTGGCCCCCAAGGTGACTCGTAAATTGGTGAATCCAGGACATAAAATGTTTAAATTGCCAAAAGGAACAAACCAACAGACCTTGCTCCCCGTTTTGAAGGTGGGATTTTTGAGAAACGAAGACAACAAAATGTCTTCAAACAGAGGCTGGGAGAATCTTCGAGGGCGGGATGCACCCTCCAAGGAACGTCCCCAGGCTGAAGGAAAGCAGCCCCAACAGAAGGGAGTGGCAGAGGGGAGCAAGGACCCCGCTAAGGGTGAATATCGGGTAAGTACACAAAACTGTAAACCATGGAGAGCAAGAATAATATAATAAATAGGAAAATGCATGACATCTATGGTGCCAGGGCAGGAGGGGAAAATGGGGACTGGAACGCTTACCCCAAAGACCCTACGTCAGGCCCTAGAGCAAGCCCTGGCAGATTTCAAAGTCCAGAATCACAAGGTGTGTTCTCTCACCACCAAGCAAAATTAAACAAGAAATTAACAACAGAAAGATAATTAGAGAATTCCCAAGTGCTTGGAAACTACACAATACACTTATGAATAACCCACAGGACCCAGAAGAAATCACAACGGAATTAGAAAAGACTTCAGACTGAATGATAATGAAAATAAATATATTGAAACTCGTGAGAAGCGGCAACGGAAGGGCTTATCTGGAAATTTCTAGACTTCAGTGCAAATATTAGAAAATGAGAAGGTTGAAGTCAACCATCGAAGTCTCTCTCAAGGTACTGGGAAAAGGAAAAACAGTTTCTAAACCTAAATAAAGAAAGCGGAAAGAAGAATGTAATCAAGAGTAGAAATCAATGAGCTGGAGAGTGATACCCAATAGAGAGAATGAGCAAAGAGGGCTCGGGAGTTGGAGAAGACTCACAGTTGGTGATCCCCCAAGAACAATGCGGGTGGACAGACAGGAGAGACTCAGATTTCTAATCCCTATATTGGACACAATACCTTTTTTATTATTATTAATTTATTTTTATGTGGTGCTGAGGATCGAACCCAGGGCCTCACATGTGCTAGGCGAGCGCTCTGCCACTGACCACGACCCCAGCCCGTCTAATCCCCATGTTGGAAGTGAAAGGAGCCATCACTACAGATCCCAATGACTTCTTTTTTAAAAAATATTTTTTAGTGTTGATGGACCTTTTTTTATTCACTTATTTATATGTGGTGCTGAGAATTGAACCCAGTGCCTCACACATGTGAGGCAAGCACTCTACCACGGAGCCACACCCCAGCCCGCCAGTGACTTTTTTTTTCCTGTACTGGGAATTGAACCCAGGGGCACTCTACCACTGAGTTACATCCCCAGTCCTTTTTTATTTTTACTTTGAGTCAGAGTCTTGCTAAATTTCTGAGACTGGCCTCAAACTTTCAATCCTCCTGCTTCGGCCTCTAGAGGGGCTAGGAGCACAGGTGTGCACCAGCTCACTGGTTCTCATGACATTCAAAACCTAACAAGAATGTTGCAAAGGACTTCAAGCCAGTAAAAGTGGCAACCTGGATGAAATGGACACATTCTTTAAAACTACAATTTATCAAAACTTACACAGGTGAAAGGGAAAAGCCAAAGATCCTATAATGTTAAAAACAATTCCATCTGTAATTTACAACCTTCTCACAAAGAAAACTCCAGACTTAGATGTCTTCACTGGTAATTTTTCAAATATTTAAGAAATAATAACAATCTTACACAAACTCTTATAGAGAACAGAGAAAAAGAGAACGCCTCCCAACTTGTTTAATGAGGCAGAAAAACCCTGATATTACAACTTGACAAGGGCATTATAATAAAAGAAATTTATAGGTTTGTATCTCTCATGAGAATAGATGAAAAATCCTAAACAGAGCTTTAGTAAATCAAACCCCAAAATATAGTAAAAATATGATACCTCATGTCCAAGTGGAGTTTATTTCAGAAACGAAGGTTGGTGGAACATTGGAGACTCAAGGTAACTAGCCATAGTGTGTGTGTGTGTGTGTGTGTGTGTGTGTGTGTTGGGGGGTGACCTACTCTTGAGTGAATGGAATTGTTTACACTTTCTTGCTGTTTTCCCTCTCACCGCTCCTGTTCCATATAGTACTGGAAGACCTAGCAAGTGCAATAAGACAAGAAAAAGAAACAGGTATAAAAATTGGAAAGGAAGAAAGTAAAAAAAAAATAATAATTTTTTTGTTTTGTTTTAAGACAACATAATTGTGTACATAGAAAATCTGGAAGCATCTACAAACCATGAGGAGTAATACATGATTTTAGCAACATCACAAGATAAAATGATCAATATACAAACAACTAGAAAAAAGAAATTAGAAGAGTTTCAATAGCATGAAAATATAAACCACCTAGGAACATTCTGTGTGTGTGTGTGTGTGTGTGTGTGCGTGCATGTGGTGCGAGGGATCAAACCTGGGCCCCACACGTGCTAATAAAGGCTCTACCACTGAGCCACACCCCAGCCATGGATAAATCTTTAAAATATGTGCAAGTCCTACGCTGAAAACTATCAAACACTTGTAAGAGAACACTACATTCACGGATTTTTTTATTATTACTGGAGTCTCTCAAATTTATTATGGACTACATCACGCAGTGAACTCTATACATTTAGGCTCCTCCACTTTGAACACAAGTTAACCTTTCTTGGACCAGAAGCAGGGCTCAGTGGCCTGCTTCCCCACCCACCCAGCCTAGTTTCTCAGAGTGGGCAGTTCTGATCCTGCCTTACACATGGCCCCTGATGGCCACCTCCCAGTGGGACAGTTAGAGTCCACTCAGCTGACTCACCCTGCTGACCTCCCACACCCCACGGGGCCTGTGACCGCTTCTCAGGCACAGCTTCTCACACACACGCCACAGAACTGCCCACTTATTCTAACCGCGCCGGGGAGACCTCCCTGAAGGATTCTCCTGGACAATGCCCTGGACCCACACGCAGCACCCACCTGCTGGCCCAGCTCCTGCTGTCTGGCCTTCCCGTCAGCCCTCACCAGCACCCTCTCCTCTCCTCTGTAAGATTGCTCTTATAGGACCCCAAACATTAATCATAAGAGGCAGTTGATAAACTGCTCATCAAGAGAAACCAATAACTCAGGAGGCTGAGGCAGGAGGACTGCAAGTTTGAGGCCAGCCTGGGGAACTTAGCAAGACCCTGTCTCAAAATAAAAAACTGGGGACATGGCTCGGTGGAAGTACCTCTGGTTTCAGTCTCCGGTGCTGCCCCCAAACAGACAAAATAGGAAAAAACAAATAAGCAAACACAGGGACCCACAAGGAGAGGCCAGCGGAAACGGGGAGACGGTTAGGTGACATGTCCAGAAAGGCTCCCGTCCAGGACACACAGGGCTCAGCAGTCAGCAACAAGACAAGCTAAAACCTGGCTAAAACCGGCACGTCCCAGAGACGAGGCCCAAAGGCCAGAAGTGCAATAGAAGGAACAGACAGAACCCAACAGAACCGGCAAACCCAAGCCCCCAGAGGCCCGCTCCAGGGGCCGCGAGGGTGGGCGGTGCCGCTCAGAGGTCCAGCGCTGAGGGTGTGAGCCTGGAGTCCATCCCCAGCAACACACACACACACCACACCACACACCCAGGGACACCACACACAGACACACCGCACCACACACACACATACACACACACCACACCACACACACAGAGACACCACACACACACACATGCCACACACACACACACACACACCACACCACACACACACCACACCACACACACACACACACCACACCACACACACACAGAGACACCACACACACACACATGCCACACACACATACAGACACACCACACACACACACACGCCACACACACACACAGAGGAATACCACACACATAGACATGCACACACACACACCACACACATGCACACACACAGACACAGAGACAACCACACAGACAAACCACACACACACACACCACACACACAGAGGTACACCACACCACACACACACACACATACACACCCAGAGACACCACACATGCACACACACACAGACACAGAGACAACCACACACAGACACACCACACACTATAGACACACACACCACACACACATACACACCCAGAGACACCACACACATGTACACACACACAGACACAGAGACAACCACACACAGACACACCACACACACCACACACACACACACACCACACACATGCACACACACACACAGAGGTACACCACACACACACACCATACACACACATACACACCCAGAGACACCACACACATGCACACACACATAGACACAGAGACAACCACACACACAGAGGTACACCACACCACACACACACACACGTACACACGCACACACGCACACCCAGACTAGGAAAGTCCTCCAACCTCACCCAGGCCACCAGCATGGCTAATTGAAAATGACTGCAGTGTGAGCCTCCCCAGGAGGGCCTGAGAGGCTCTGAGAGGGAGTCCAAATCGGTGCAGCAACTTTAGCCCACATCATGGCCAGCAATTCCACTCTTGGATACTCACCCAGCAGAAAAGGATGTGTGTGTCCAACAACGGTCATGGGCAAGGAAGCCACAGCAGCTCTGTGACATACGGTGGAATACTACATGACAAGGAAGAGTGAACACTTGACCTCCCCGATAACATGGGGGGACCTCACCGACACACCACGGGACAGAAGAAGCCAGTTTACGGAAGAGTGCACACCACACACTCCCGCTAACAGGGCGCTCCTGAATGAGCAAAGCAGCCACAGGAGTCAGGACGTGGGAGGGGCTGGGTCTTTTGGGCACTGAAGGTGTTCTGTATGAGGGTGGCCAGTCCACGGTGTACACAGGTGTCAACGTCCCTTAGGCCGTACCCTCAAGCCGTGAGCACCTCACTGTGCGTGTACTAAAGCTCACTCAAAGAGCTAAGACTCAGGGTGGAAATGACCTTCAAATAAATTATTATAGCTGAAAGGAAAAAACCCTAAAACTGGAAAAATGGGAGCCCGCCTGGGCCTTACCAGCAACGAGGCCCGGGCTCCTGCAGAGAGCACGCCCCTGCTCACGGCTGGTCTCCTCTTGGGTCCTCCTGGACCCCGAGGACACAGAGGGCTTGTGTCCCCCGTGGTGCCGAGACCGTGTCTCACTGGCCACCCTCTGGACGAAGCGGCTGTCAGCCTGTCCCTGGGCGTCCAGGTCCTCAGCGCCCCAGGTTCCACTGTGTCCCCTGTCACACCCAGGGTGGCTGTCACCTAGAATGGGCCCCTAGCAATAGAGTCACCGGTCGTTGGCCTTGTCGCCTGGCACAGAGGCCAGGGAAGCTGCTCTTCTGTCCCCGTTCAAGGAGGAAAGGCCATCTAGATCTCAAGGGGCCTCTGTTTCCTGACGGCTGGACTGCCGGCCCCGCACTGGACGGGCCTCGCACCGGAGGGGACTCGCTCATGTTCCAGAGGGCGAGGGGGGCC
>NW_025999962.1:2983965-3005290 GCF_001458135.2 Marmota marmota marmota
GGGGGGCCGGCGGGGGGCGGCCGGGACTCGTGAGGCAGGACGCTGTGCCCGTCGCCCTTGGGCTCCATCTGCCTGCACAGGCCTGACTTCCCTGCGGCCACTGTCCCTGGTCACTGGAGGATTTCAGGTCACAGCCTGTATCCAGCAGAGACCAGGCAGGACATCTGAGCCAGCCCTCAGGAGGCCGCCCTTGTGCCTGCAGGAAGCCGGAAAGTGTCCCGAGAAGGAGGTGGCATCTCTGCAGATGGAGGGAGGCGCAGGGGTAGCGGGGCCTGCAGGAAGGTCCCTGGGGTGTGGCAGGAGGGACTTTCACTGTACGGAGGGAAGAGGGGGACGGAGCACCGCGAGCCCCTGCCGGCAGCAGGCCCCAGGCTGCTCACAGATGGTACCCTTGTCTCCAAATCTGTCTCAGAGAGGGTCAGCAGCTTGCCCGTGTCACACAGCTTATCAGCAGAGCCTCAACTCAAATCCAAGCCTCCTGACCCCACGATCTGTTCTCACCATTATGCCTCGGCCAGAAATGTGCCTCACTGTTGTTACAGCCAGTTGCCAGGGACACCGCAACCTGGCCCTGCCTCAGGCCGGCCACAGCCCCCTCCGGCTCAGGACCAGCCCTGCCAGGCCTCAGCGGGCACCAGCCAACAGGTGCCTGTCCTGTCCACAGCGAGCCACAGCTCAACCCCGACTCCAGCACAACGGCCAGGCCAGCTCCCAGCGCAGGGACATGACATAAAATGCACCACTCGGCCAGTGTTGAGCGGACGCTGAGTGGCAGTCCCCTTGGGCCTCCACCACTGTCAGCCTCCAGAACTCACCAACCCCGCCCCATCCTTCCAGCCCTGCAGACGCCCGCCACCCTCTGCCTCTGTGGGTTTGCCTACCTACACGCCTGTGGTCACTCGGGATCCGTCCTGGGACGGCGTGTGTCTCTGGCCACGCTGACCTCGAGGTTCACGCATTTGTGGCAGGTGGCAATTCCCTGCCTTCCCAAGGCTGAATGCTGCCCACTGCATGCATTTATCTTGTTTTGTGTGTCCATTCGTCCATCGATGGTCACTGCAGTCACTCCCACCTGTTGGCTGTTGTGTCAGCTGATTTCTGTCACCGTACACTTCGAATCTTTCACAGAATTGTTTGTCATTTATGCCTCACTTCACAAAAGGCTGTGCGATTTCTTCCCTTCAGTGAGTGCTTCAGAAGAGCAGGCACACGTAGAAATGGGGCACAGAAACCAGACGGAAGGGAGAGTTCAATGTAAGTGTGAGACAGCGGATCACTCATTGGGCACTAATCTACAGCTGAGCTTCCCAGCAGTCAAAGTAAAAAGGGATATTTGGATGCTAAAAGCATGTTTTTATTCAAGTTTGTAAATTAAATCAAGCCAATTTCGTTGCATCCTTCTAGAATTGTCTTGTGAAATTAAAATGAGTTTTATTCTAAAAAGGTTGGCACACGGAGAGAAAATGAAGAAAATAAAACTGATGAGAATAAATCTTGGTCTTTGCAATAGAAAAGGAGCTGGCCTCTCCCAGGTCTGAGAGGCCCCACCGTTCTCTACACGATCCTTCTGATAAGGCCTGCATCTGCCTCTCTGGGCTTCCGCCAGGCCTGGGTTAGAGGAGACTTGCAGGAAATACCTGTTTGATCAGAAAAGGGGAGTGAATGGACATTTTCTGAGAACCTGGAAAAGCAAGTCTCCAAGTAAGAATGAGAAGGACTCGAACAAGGAACCGGAATGATGTTTTCATAGCTCATCTTCCCAGACAGGCTCCGAGCCCGTGTCACCGTCATCCTCCTGCTTTATGTGCACAAAAATCCTGCAAGGTAGTAATTACTAGGCCTGTTTTGCGGATGAGAAGACTGATACAGATGAGGGAAACTCTGGGAAGGTCTTGAAAGAGCTGTGAGAAAGGCTGGGCTCCGTGCCTGGCCGCCCCGGGAGGCGCGAGGAGGGGGCTCTTCCCAGTGACGTGCACACTCCCCCCCCCACCTCGGAACACTGGGACGGCCTCTGGCTAGCGGAGTGCACAGCTTGCACCACGGCGAGGCCTGTGCTGGGTTTGTGTCCGCGGCTGCTGGCTTGGTCATCATCGCGCTCTTGTTTTTATTTCAGGCACGTTCCTCTGCGGAGATTTGTATGGGGGTACATGTTCAATGGCTACTCAGGGAAGTGAAGGGAACTTCATTCGCAGAGAGGAAAGGTGGCGGCTCTGCTTTCTGTTGCAGTGGAGAGAGCCGGGGAGGGCCTCAGGTAGGAGAGCTTTGGGGCTACTCTGGGGCACCCCTTGATCTCTGAGGCTCACCACTGACCCTGATGGTGGGTTGTTTGGGGGGCACCATGCCAAGTTGCTGCTATTTCTCTGCGTGGGCCGCCCTTCAATCTCTACTAAAGCAGGCTCGGCAGCACCCTGAGCCCCACTGCCTGCCTCCCCTCTGCGCCAGCCCCTGCCTTCCCCTGGACACCGGGGGCCCATTTCTCAGGGTGCCAACCCACCAAGCTGGGCCCGCCTCAGCTGCAATGCTGCCCTGGCACGCGCTGCATCCCGCCGCCCTCGGCCTCCCTGCCTACAGTGAACAGGAGCTGGGCAGGGAGGCCACAGGCTGGCCTCATGAGACTTCTAGGGTCCTGAGTTATGTAAGTGTCACCAAATTGTTGTGGCAGAGAAAGAAAAATAAAAAGCACCTTCCATGGTGTGACCCAGTCCTCCTGGAGCCCAGTTGGAGACCCAGGCTGGACGGATGCTCCCTGGTCATCAGCATAGGCCAGCGTGTTCCCTGGCCTAAGGGCCATCAGTACACTGTCCCTTCTTGCTCTGTTCTGGGCTTGGGGTCAGTGTGCTCCAGTGTCCAGGTTGATGCTTCTGGAAGATTCTATCAGCACCCGCTGAGAGGGCTCAGGAGAAGCTAATGCCCACATTATTCCCTGTGGAATAATCCCTTTGTGCAAAACCAGAGTCTTCACACTGGGGCGGGAGGGCCCTGCTTCCTAAAGCAAGGATTAGGCCATTGCTGTGTGCGCAGTAAGGAGAAGAGGTCCAGGAGGGTACCCCTGGGAGTCTGAAGGTCCAAGGAGAAGGGTAAGGAGAAGGGCAGAGCGGGCTTCACCATTCAGGAGCCAGCCTGGACCACTGGGCGTTCACACACTGCTGGACTCACTGGCCCTCAGAGTGCAGGAAGGCTCGGTGCTGAGAGCTGGGTCCCCTGAGATAATAACGGTTGGCTCTGTTGCTGCTCAGACTTCCTGGTCAGGCTGTCGCCCCTGAGCCCCCTGAGGACTTCCGGCAGAGGCACGCCATGGCCTCTCTGCTCCTGGGTCCCACCCTCCAGGTGACACTTTCTTCCTTGGCCCAGTTCCAGGACCCTGTGTCTGCTGCCTCTCCTGCTCACGGCTCCCCCCGGGGCGTGACCTCCTCCCTGTCTCCAGGCTCCCTCCCGCCTCCTCTCCTGGGCAGGCCTCCCCAGGTTGGGCTCCAGGGAGGCCCTGGGTGTGTGGGCTGCAGCTTAGGCTCCTGCACCAGGCGCAGAGGCTGTCCCAGGCTTGCAGCGTAGGTCACAGCGGTCCATACACGGAGACCTGTGCTCTGTCCCTGAGTTCTCCAGAGGAAGAGGGAACAGGAGGGAGGGAGGAGGCGGAGGTCTGCCGGTCAGGGCAGGGCTGCGGTCTGCCCCTGACAACAGCCCTGCGCCTCGCCCTCCAGCCCAACCCCTCGGCACCCAGGGCTGCCTGCCCGGGGCCGAGCTGCAGAGCAGGGAGGGGCCGGGGCACCCGAGCCTGGCAGTTGAGGCCGTAGAGCCCGGGATGTGGGGAGAGACATGGGGGCCATTCCCTTGACCTCAGCCCTCTGCCCAGTGCTGTCAGGGACCTTTGAACATGGCCTGGATGGGGCCATGGGCACCAGGACCCTAGAGCCAGTGTGTGGAGGAAGGAAAATGGACACTGGCTTTCTATGTGTCCCAGGAAACTGGGCCAAAGTCCCCAGGGAAAACCCTGGCTCCTTCCAGCCTTGGGGCAGAGACACCCTCACTCCAACCACCCTGGCAGAGCATCTGCAGACGGAGTGGCCTCTGACCTGACCCGACAGAGCAAGTGGGCAGCAGCAAGGCCACCAGGCGCCAGCGTCCAGCTGCCCCTGCGTCAGATGAGCAGGCCAGGCCTCGTGCGTGTGGGTGGCTGGTCCACCCTGGGATCCGGCAGCTCTCCTGCGGAGTGGGAGCCGGGCTCCCCGTCCCGTGACCACCTCCCCTGGCTGAGTTACCTGCACACGATTAACTATGCAATTATCTAGGCTGAGCTGCGGAGAGCAGCCCTCAGATTGTCCAGGTGGGCTGCGGGATATGAGCATCTCGCGCTGCACCGTGGGAAACGTGCCTTTCTCTCTTCCAGAGCCCAGGTGGCGGCGGCGGTCACCTCTGGGCCAGCCCGGCTCGGGCATGTCTTATCATTTTCCAAGCCCAATCTGCCCATTCCGAGGCACCCACCACATGAGCCCCTGGGTCAGGAGGTCAGTGGACTGGACGAGGCGGCAGCAGGGGCTTCAGAGGCTGCTCTCTGGGAGCATGGGGGTCCCTGGTGCCCATGTGAGGTCAGGGCCAGGGAGGGGGAGTGGAGGGGACCTGTGTGCCCTGGTCTTGACCATGCTGTCCTGCCGAGCACAGCCCGCCCTGCATGGAGCAATCAGAGGTGCACAGAGCCCAGGAGGGCCCATCAGTGCTGATGGCCTCCAGAGCTCCTTCTCCACCCCACGCCTTCCTTCTGGCATGAAACGGGCCCACGATGGGCCGCACGTCTATGGAATGGACAGACTCCTTGGTCTGGAGAGCTGCTCGAATCCCCCTGTGCTGACCTTGTCACTGGACATGGCTCCCCGGTCTGCCCAGCCCCACACGGCCTTCCCCAGGCCTGGCCTGGCCTGACCTTGTTCACACAGTGACTTCAGAAACACTTGGCGTTCCCCGAGGAGGCTGGACTCGTGTCCTTGAGGGTCGGAGAGGTCTGAATAGGCCTTCTGCAACACCAGCCGCACCCGGAGACCTGACAGGGGCCACGCTGCATGTGAGGTCCAGATCTCAGCCAGGGCCAGGGTCCAGGCTGCCGAGAATGAGAAGGTGTCCTGAGGGTGAAGGGGGTCTGTGCCTGAGAGGAGGGGGAAAGGATTTTGGGGGGGACAGTCCCTGTCCTTTTGCTGCTGAAGGACCCCTGAGCTAGCAGGAGCCCCCTCTTCCTTCTTCTTTTTTAACTATAGATGGACACAATATCTTTATTTATTTTTGTATGTGGTGCTGAGAATCGAACCCAGTGCCTCACACAGGCTAGGCCAGCGCTCTACCACGGAGCCCCAGCCCCAGACCAGGAGCCCCGTTCTAGAGAGAGTTCCATACACAGGCCATCAGGAGGATCACAAAGCTGTTTATTTCCCACCTGTGAGAAAAGGATGCAGGGTACAGAGAAACCCAGCCAGTCCCCAAGCGAACACACTGGGGCCACACCAAACACCACAGCCTGTGTCTTTACCAGGAGACCCCCCTTGTTTCAACAGGACTGCAGTTGACCTTCTAAGTGTCCCCACGGCGTTCTTTCAGGCTGCTTCTGGGGAGAAATGATTGTACATTTATGTGCTCTTCTTCAGCAGCCATGAACTTAGAACACAGAAGCTGATTGGTGTCAAAGGACCAAAATGTCAAATTTCATGTAATTGGGCCTTCTCTTGGATTTTGGACTGGCTGCCCCTTTGAAAAATGTCTTTCCTCAGTTCTTACCAAGGCCCAGTCCACAGACAGAGAAAGGCACAAAATTTAACCTTTGCATTAAAAACATCAGCAAGGTCTTCAGCCAGACAGCTGAGCAATTACACTCATTATTTAAACACCAAAGTACATCAGATGGGCTTATTCACCTGGCTCAGCAAAATACATATTGGCCTAATGCTACAAACCAATACATAACATTTAAAAATGCCTTCGGGGTCAGACAGGCACAGCGGTCACTGCAGCAATGATTTGGGCTGCAGGTGCACCCTCGGCTGCCCCGTGGACCAGCCCTCAGAACCAGTACTCAGAGACAAAGATGTGGACGTTGACAACATTTCGGTGGGAGACCACACCCCCGACCACGTAGTTCATCTCCAGCTTCAGGACGGCATGAAACGGGCCCACGATGGGCCGCACCTGGCGCACGACACCTGGGGAGAGAGCAAAGGTGTGCTGGAAGTTACCGTGGACTGCGGCAAGGAGAATGTGTTGGAGGCTTTCCCTGGAGCAGTGTCAGGGCGGAAGAGACCCAGGCCTCATGGCCCCAGCCTAAGCCAGGCCTCCAAGTCCCCCGACAGCATTCCCTTCCAAGTCTGGTTCTGCTTCCCCCTCAGGGGCCCGGATGCGGACTCCCTACTTCCTGCATCACACGTGGCTGGGACAGTGAGAGTGTGGGCCTTGCAGGCCGGTGGCTCTGGGGTCAGTGCCACTCCTGCCTTCTTGGAGCCTGGGTTTCTGCTTTACCACCATCTACCAGACAGGGTCTAAAGGAACTGAGAAAAAGGGCTGGCATGGAGTAGATGCCTGGTAGGCCCTGTCCCTCTCCTCCTGAGTCCCATGCCCAGTTATGACCCAGGGAGAAAAGCAGCAGAGGCTCTTCCCTGTGTTACTGGAGGATCACAGGGCCCTGGATTCCCCTCTTGCCAGTGGAGCAGCCCTGACTCCCGGGGATGTGCCTGCAAGATCCAGGTGCCCCAGTCATGCCCCCGAGCATCAGCTGCAGGAGTGCAGAGCCCAGCTCCTGCAGACTGGAGGGCTCGGCAATTCGCCTTATGCACCACGTGCCTTCCTCACAGTGCCCCAGAGACAACTAACAGCCCTGCTTCCAAAACTGGAATTTTCAATCTAGGATTGAAAATGGGGAGTGCTGTGTTCCCGCAGGAGTCTGGGCAGGTCCAACAGGGGTGAGGAGGAGGTGAGGAAGGCTGGGAACCAGGACAGGTTGCTGGAGGCGATGCCCTTCCTGTAGAGGAAGCCCAGGAGCCACACCTGCAGGCCTGGGGCAGAGCGTGCAGGGCTGCTGATGGCCTCCAGAGTTCCTTCTCCACCCCACGCCTTCCAGCATTAACTGCTTAGGAGCTGGTTCTCTGCTTGAACCACCTGCCAACTTCCATAGCTGATTGCAAGATTCCAACACAACGTCACTTCAATGGAGATGGGGAGAGATGTCTGTTAGCAGAGTTCCTGAGCCAGGGGCCGTACCACACCGCAGCCTCAGGGCCTAACAACTCTGACCCCAGGTGGCCACAGTCTCAGGAAGTGCAGGGGACAGCCTGCATCAGGCAGCAGAGGCCTGGAAGGACTGAGGGTCATGAAGGCCCCCTGCACCTGCAGCAGGTCCCTGTCAGGAACATCAAGTTCATGCTCCAAAGGAGAATATGGGCATATTTCACAGTGCATTGCCCAGCCATCAGGGTGGAACCCCAGGCTGCTCCCCAACAGACATGGGCACTAGTTCCAGGGAACAGCAGCCCAGGCCTCTGCAGGCTGACAGCAACCTCTCCCCACCCGCGACCCTCCCCATGATGAGGCAGGTTTGTCCTGTCCCAACGTCATGAACATCTTCAGCTCCAGGGAAGGGGCGTGGCTTGTGGCCACTCGGTTGCCCTGGGTCTGAAGACAAGGGCACTCGAGTCCATTCCTCCCTGGGCTGGGCCAGCCTGTCAGGGTCAGGGTGGGCTCACTCATGCCCCCTTCGCTCCACCATCACCTTTTCCTCTCCCAGGCCGGAGGCTGACAATGGCACCCACCAGCCACAGCACCCTGGGCCCCCTGCTGACCTCACCTGTCTGGGCACGGTGGGGAGGGGGTCCTTACTGCCCTTCCTGGCACTCAGAGAATGTGGCTCCAAGGAGAGAGTCAGTGGCTGTGAAGCACCCCAGGGCAGAGGAAAGGCACCGTCACAGCAGCTGCCTGTCCACTCTGACTTCCACGTGTCAATGAACAATAAGAACATGCAATTATTCAGCTGGACACAGTGGCCCACGCCTGAGATCCGATCAACTCAGGAGGCTGAGGCAGAAGGATTGTGAGTTCAAAGACAGCCTCAGCAACTTAGCGAGGCTCTTAGCAACTCAGCAAAACCCTGTCATTAAATAAAATATGAAAAAGTGCTAGGGATGTGGCTCAGTGGTTAAGTGCCCCTGTGTTCAATCCCTGGTACAAAAAAAAAAAGGAGAATATGTAATTATTATAATAAATATATGTTATTTAAACTATATAAATATATAGTTAATATATAAATGTCACAACATCTTATATAAAATAATAAATAAATTTGCGTATAATTATATGTAAAATATAATTTTTATGTTTTTTTTTTTTTTGGTTTTTGTTTCGGTATCAGGGATTGAACCCAGAGGTGCTTTATCACTGAGCTACATCCCCTGCCCTTTTCAGTATGTAAAATATGACTTTGATATAAAATATTTATAGATTATGTAACTAAATATTTGCAATGAAACATATAGACAATATAAACATTCTAAAATCCTGAATAATGACCCTCGCTGTTATATTTACATGTTTACCTATTTTTGTTTACGTCTGTTTGTAACTGAGCTGTCCTGGCTGCACGTGGGACCTTTAACAACAGAACCCACAGTTCAGACAGCCCGCACGGGACGGGGGCCAGGTGCTCAGCTAAGTGAGCAGGTACAGCTGGGCGGGTGGCGCTCCTCTGTGATCCCAGTTACTTGGGAGGCTGAGGCAAGAGGACTGCAAGTTCAAGACCAGCCTGAGCAACTCAGTGAGACTCTGTCTCAGGCACACGACAGGAGTTCAGCCATGAATGTCGAATGAGATTAAATGAGAAGAGAGAAGGAGAGAGAGAAGGAGGGAGCCAGTCCGTAGAGCCTCCTTGGTCTAGGAAGATAAAACGTGGTCCTGAGGGGGGTCAACAGAGCTCTGGGTGAGGTACGTTTTGGGATTGGCCACTCTAGCAATAAAATGCAGGACAGAGAGGCAGCTCCGTCATGCCTGGCTTGCCCGTGCCACCTGCCCACCTGCCCAAAGGCTCAGGGGAAAAAGGAAACAAGGACGTGATGCTGAGTTCCACCGGGTTGACCTTCCGAACGCGGGTCCTTGGTATTTCTGCTCCGGGTCTGGCGCTGCTGGTGTTCCTCGGCGTCTCTGTGCCGCCTCGAGACATAATTAAGTCTTCTTTTCCCCAGTAGAAAAATGTAGGCCCCCTCGGGCATTTCGCCCTGGTGTCTTGGCTCTGCTTTATAAATCCAGCTGACGCCCTGGGATCTGGGATCCTGAACACACAGCACAGGTCCAGCGAGGAGAATGTCATTGCGTCTTGGGGTCCGTGGCCACATCTGTGGCCCCTGAAGCCATCTCCCAGTTTCTGCCACTTGAAGCTGCATTTGCTGTCCATCAACCATTTGCAATGATAAAGATGAGCCTCGGGGCTCTCGGCACCATCCCCACCCCTGACTCACTCAAGACATGGATCTATAAAGAAACCTAGAGCCGGCTCTCCGTGGTTCCACGCTGGCCAGCTGAGTGGCCTCCTGCAGGCGCCATCCGTGCTGAAGTCCAGCCTCCAATGCAGGACTCTGTGATTCTACCCAGTGTGGTGGAGAGTGCAGGATTGTCACGAAGCACTTTAACAAATGAGGTGACGAATCGAGACACTGCATGAGCTCTCATGCCAAGGGAAAGTACCTGTCTTCAAAGGCAAGTGGCTGACTTTGAAGGCCACATGTCAATACTGCACAAAGAAAAAGAAGCTGTTCCCACTGAGCTCAGACTAGGGAGTCCTCTGTCTTCTTGGTCACGGTATTCCACCACCAGGTGAGGCTGGGCCACGGGCACTGCTTTTCTTGGCCATTCCTGTGTCCCTGGTTCTTAGAACATGGCATGCTCTGCCTGATGCACTCCAGAAATGGTTGTTGAAAGAATGGATGGACTCAAAATTCACATTAAGCACCATTTATAAAAGTACCACCCACAAATGAAAGTATTGGGAAATAATGACCAACAGCCGAAGTCACCGAGATTTCAGTTGCTGCCCACCTGGAGGGAGATAGCAACAAAGAGAGCCAGTCCTCACCGTCCAGCCTTAGTGCCAACGTGCGCTGCCAGCCACAGGCAGGGTGGAAAGAGGTGTGGGAGGAGGGGCTGGAACAGAGGGCCGGGAGCTCAGAGGACACCTGTGAAGTCTTGCCATTGCACACACAAAGGGCATTGGAAAGCAGTCACCAGGTCTCAGAAAACCTCCCTGGATGGGAGTCACTGTCCCTGGAGGCTGAGACTGATAAGCAAGGGGGAGAAGAGAAAGGACTGCCTTGGGCACAGTAGAGGATGCCTCATTGGAACCGGCGGGGGCAGAAAGGCTTTGGATTTTGAAAGTTTCCGTCTCCATGGTGCGGTATCTTGAGGACGGCTCCCATGTCTGACCACGAAACTCTTCTGCGTTCCACACACGCCTCACACATGGCCTGACAGTCACCTACTCAATGCTCCTATAATTTTGTGCACGAAGCAAAGTTTGAAGGTGTGGGATTTCCCCCAAGGCGGTGTATTAGCATCTGACTGTGGGGTTTTGGAGCAGCAGGGTGAGGGTCTGGGTCAGAGGTACTAGGCTTGGACCTGCAGAGCAACAGACCAGAGCGTGGCTGGGCTGGGAAGCAGGCTGCGCCTCGGGGGGCAGAGGAAGTGAGGAAGTGCACGGAGCCTGCGGCCCATGGCCTCTTCCATCCTCCGCTGGGCTGTGGAGACCCCATTGCCTGTCCCAGATTCCAAGCTAAGGGCCGTGGAGTCCAGCCCAATGGGTGGTCCCCAGAACCCAGCTCCTCCCAACCCACGGCCTGTCTCCACGTCACCCTGTGATGTGACCCTCAGGGTGCTTTCAGAACACACTGCCCTGAGTCTCGAATGTGTGGCAAATGTAGCAGAAAGGAATTGCGCTTTCTAGAGTCACCACCAACTCAGGGCGCTCGGAGTTGGTGGTGCACAGAGGGGAGGTGCTCAGGGCTTCCCAAACCCTGCCCTCTCTGCACCCCGAGAAAGGGTGCAATGGCCCAGAAGAAGGTTGGGTGTCCCTTCTGCATATTTAAACACCAACTGTCACCCAGTGTGCCCCAGGGAAGTCCATCCCATAGGCCACAAGGTAGGGAACGTGCCCCCCCACACTCTGTGGAGGGGATAGCCACCCGGCTGCTAAATAAAGCAGAGCAGCCCAGAGGGCGCCTCCCCTCCCACTTCCTGTGGGAACTGGGCTTCCATGCCTGTGGCCACGCAGCCTACCCGCCTGCCTTTCTCCCCTCACGGGGCGTGGCAGGGGCCACTACCATCTGTGGCTCTCAGGGGACTCAGGTGGGCGGGCTGCTGAGCATCCATAGCCAGGTAGGCAGAACCCAGGCCCCAGGCCACTGAGCCTTGCCACAGGGGGTGGGGGAGCCTGGCAGTGTTCGGGAGGGTCTCCCTGATGCACCCTCCTTTACATCGTTGGCCAAAAATGCCACCAAGATGGGAGGGGTAAGAGACCATTCCCTTCCTCTGTATCCCCTGTCTTGTCCTCCTGCCGGGGTCCTCCAGGGTCCTAGACCCAATCACTGACCTACTGAGATCTCCCCAGATGATCACAGAAACCCACCTCCCTCCCAGGACTCCAGCCTGCTCCCCAGAGTCCATCTCAGCAGGCCCTGGCCTCCCTCCTAAGGCTGGGGCGCTCTGTTCCGTTGGCAGGTGTCTGAGAGCAGCTGTCCTCCAGCCCTGCCCCCGTGCACCCCGCGTCCACCTGGGCTCTCAGGCCCCTCCTCCCCCCACACCCTCCCACTGCGGTCAGAGCCAGGCTCTGGAACGTGAACCTGATTGTGGGGTCCAGTTTCTGCCCTGCCTGAAGCTCAGCAGGGCCCTGGTGCCACACAGGGAGGACGACACACCTTGGTCAGGCCCCCCAGCCCTGTCCAGCCCACTGTGCCCCAGCCACAACTGCGACCCCAGGTCCTGCCACCATGTGGGGGCCTCAGAGGACAAGTCCCATCAGCTTGGCTCAGAATCGACGTCCCAGAGGCCATGGAGGGCCGGGTCCTGCCCTGTGCCATCCCAGAGTTAAGCCAACACGCTTCCTTCCTCAAATTGAGACGCCCCGTGGGATCAGGACTCCCGCAAGCAGCCAGCGAGTGCAGGCGGAGACCTGAGGCCCAGGCCTGCAGCTGCACCCAAGCGAGGGCTTGCACTTGTTGGCCAGCCCCAGTTTGGGTCCTCGCAGGGCGCTGGCCCACGGCGGGGCCAATGCAGAGGAAACATGATCAGAACACAAAGGTGCCTCAGAGCCGGGGCTCGGAGGGCTCGCGGCCACTGTCCCCAGGACAGAACCTCCAGCTGAGCCCGCAAGGAAGGGG
Organism: Marmota marmota marmota; assembly: GCF_001458135.2. Taxonomy (NCBI): domain Eukaryota; kingdom Metazoa; phylum Chordata; class Mammalia; order Rodentia; family Sciuridae; genus Marmota; species Marmota marmota. The sequence goes on from NW_025999962.1 coordinate 2,996,349, forward strand.
CTGGGGGAGGCGCCTGTGCAGGAAGGGAGGGCTGGGTGGAGGGGCTCAGTGTCCTGGTGGAGAGCAGAGAAGGGAGGGCACAGGAGCAGAGAGCGGCACCCTGAGGCGCCACCTCCGCCTCGCTTTCCTGAGCTGCTCTGTGGATGAGCCCTGGGGCAGGAAGGGCTCGTGCAGGCCACGGCACAGAACCCCCAAGCTGAGCCAGGCCCACCTCAGCGCCCCGTTAGCCAAGCTCTGAGGGCAGAGGCCCTTCCGCATGGGAGAGGCCCAGCGAATCCTCTGAAAGGGGATCCGATCCAAACTCGGAGCCCGAGCCTGCTCCCGGAGGGCACTTGCTGTGGTGCCCGCCGCACGGGCACAGCTGGGGATCTCAGAGCTGGGCCAGGCCTCCAGGAGTCACCAGGAAGATGGCGGCAGCAGGCACCCCCATTAAGTCCCACTGTGCTGTGCACAATCTCAGGTGCTGTCACCTGCTCTGGAGTCCCCTCTGTGCCTCGGTTTCCCCACCTTGAGAAGGGAAATCACTCCAGTGTGGGTTCATATCCTCCCCGGGCTATTTTTTTTTCTTTTTTCCTTCTCATTCTTCCCAGATGTCTCTACCGCTGTGGCCTTGGCTAGAGCGCGTCGTTTAAAATCGGGAGTGATTGGTGCACCGCCTGTGGATATCAAAGGCTCTGCAAAGGTTCACAGCAGCAGCAGTAAGGGGGTCACAAATCGTCCCACTGGAACCGAGGGGCCTGAGAAGCTGGGAGGTCCACGAGCTGCTCTGGGCTGGGGAGGACTGTGTGTGCAAGGAACAAGCAAACGGGCCTCACTGGAGGAGTGGACCCCGCAGAGGCTGCTCCTCCCGTCAACATGAGTGAACCTCGAGCCCCAAGCTCAGGAGGCTGTGACTGGCTCTGGCATGGCTCCTGACCTTCGTCCTTCCCACGGGCATAATCGCGTCTCTGCCCTCTTCATGGCAGACTTCTAGAAGGCGTCAGAAGCCCCGGTGCCCCCACTCAGCAAGTCTTCCCTCCACAGGGCTCCAGGGGCCCCTGGGTTCTGGACACCCACGGTGCGTGCGTCCTCAGTCCTCATCTGACAAGGCCTCCACTCCTGGCTGCGTTTCTGGCCCAGCAGGCTCATGGAGAGTCCTGTGTGAGCAGGAGGTCGCGCCGGCCAGGTGAAGAATCGGAGAGGAGGCCCCACCTGGAAACGCCGTCCCTCGGTGCTCCAGGATCACCCAATGTCCCTCTGCTGCCTGCTCTCATCCCCGACCTCTGACCACCAGGGCCCAGGCCCTCTTCTCCCACCCCTCTGCCCCTGGTAACGAGCCAATCCACGCTCGAGGCTGTAACCAACAGAACACTGTCCTTCCCCAGCCTGGCAGGGCTGGACCTCACCTCTCCCACATGGACACAAAGGAAGTCTTTACCCTAAAGGGGGCCAGAACCCAGGACCGGGGGCATGGCGGCTGCTTATAAGGACCTGCTTCACTACCGATGCTCTGTGGCTAGGACCTGGACAAACTGCAGCCAGCAGATGCCAGCAGTGTGGACAACAGCCAGTAGAGACCAGTGGACACCGGGACTCCACACTGGCCTGGAGTGGAGTCTAATCTCCATCCTTGCTCGCACCCCCACTACCCCGTCCGAGAAGCCCCCTACCCTGGACTGCTCCACCATCACGTCTGCGATCACAGCTGGCTGACCCAAAGGCCCAGGACCAGTCGAGCCATGTGCAAACAGGCCGCAGGTGGAAAACTACCTCGAGCTGCCTGCCCCCTGGCTCCTCCTGGCTCTCACAGAAACGTTGGCCAAGCCAGCTCTCCACCAGGGGAGCGGTTGAGAAGCAGAGAGCAGAGGGTGGTAAGGGGCCTGAGGCCCTGCACCTGCTGCAGCCCAGCAGCAGGGGTGCCTAGGGGCCTGGGGCCTGTCCTCCCACCCCAGGCTGGCCACATGCAGCTGGCATCACCCTGTTCAAAGATCCCGTTGGTCACCCAGAAGCTGTTACTTGACAGAGTTTTCTGAGCTCCCTGATCACAGCCTGCACCCTGCAGAGCCAAGGGTGAACCCCGAGACGGCTGAGGAGGGCTCTGGGGCCCGAGAGCCCCTCAGGCCCTGGAGGAAACGCATTCTTCATTTTTCACTGACAGCCGGGGAGAGAGGAATGCAGGGGCACTGTCAGGGACAGCGGCTCGCCCGGCGCAGTCCCTGGGTCCCTTGGAACAGGCTTCAAGACTGCATTAGCCAAAGGTCTGGCTCCTCTGGGTCCTGGTTGTCTCGGGGCATTGACCTCCTATGACTTTGAGGGGAGTGAACACTGTGGTCACTGGGCCTGCAGGCTTGTCCACTGGTGATTTCCTGGGACGCCCACACTCCTAGCCAGTGGGTCTTAGTTGGCACCAGCCCAGCTCTGAAAGGTTGGGCTCCAGGCCCACTCTGGGCCCAGCACCAAATGGCCTCTGCCAGCCTCGTGCCCACCTGGGCCTTGCACCTGCGTCCCTGAGTAGGGGTGACCCACAGCACAGGGCATTGGCCATCATGAAACATCAGCTCCTATGCGAAGCAGCTCACCAACGTCCTTTCTGCCCACGGGTGGAGACTCAGCCTGCCTTGCCTCCTTCAGGAAGCCCCTGGTGGTCCTCAGTGTCCACCCAGGGTATGGCCTGGAGCTGGCAGGCGTCCAAAAGTGCCCTGGGCAGACAGGTGCCCCTGCTGTGTGCTGCTGGAGGCCGAGCTGCCTGTGGGTTCTCAAGGGGCTCAGGAGCCTCTCAAGGCCTAGCAGGTAGCAGCAGATGGCAGGACTGAGGGTCCAGGGACCCTTTCTCCCCCTCAGTCGACACCCGGGCTCCTTCTAAGATGAGGCCTGGGAATGCAGCGCGCTCAGAACAAGTCTGGAGATGTCCTGGCTTTGCGGTTTTCAGTTACAGGCTCACGCGGTCATTTAGCTCCCTTCCCTCCTTGGCCCAAGGGAAGGGCTCCTGCCCCATCCCGGGCAGTGATGTGAGTGGGCACAAGAACATGGCGGGGGGGGTGGGGAGAGCGCTCAGCAGAGGAGAGGAGCATGAGGGTGAAGCCCACTCCCAGGCAGCTGCATGCCGGCTCCAGTCCAGCAGGCAACCTTGCCAGGTGGACGGGCCTGGAGCTGTGTGCCAGGGAGGTCCCCAGGGCCTCGGAAGCTCCCAGAGGTGGTTCTGGGCAGCAGAAGAGAGGAAAGAGGTGGACGGTGAAGGTCCCAGGGAAGACAGCCCCAGAAGAGAAATGTCGCATCCAGAGGCCCAGGAACAGAGGCAGCCAGAAGATGGGACCTCCTGCACACAGTGAGCGGGGAGCCGCCAGGGCCACCTGGCAGGCAGGGCTTCGGGAGGAGCTGTTCCCAAGGGCCGGGCTGGGGCCTCCCCAGAGCCCAGCCCAGAATTCCAAAGACCAGGGCACCCGTGACCAAGCGCAGCGAGGGGAACGGCCGCTGTGTGGCTGGGTCCACATTCCATTCCCAGGAAGCCCACTGCCGGGAACACCTGTGGTCACCTCTCACACCCTGGGGGCCGCTCCATGGCCTGCGGTGTCCCGACTCACTGTGCGGTGCCCCGAGTCACTGGTAGAAGACCAGCAAGCCCCTGCCCCTCTGGGCCTCGGTTTCCCCTCTAGAGGGGGGTTGGGGGAGATGGTCTCCGGGGCCGCACGGCTGGGCTGTTCTGCCCCAGCGCATGGGAAGCCGAGAAACGGAAACTCCCAGGGTGCTTCCCTCTGGGATGCTGATGTGGCCAGAGACGGCATCCCAGGGCACTGGTGGTGTCATTCCAGGCCCGGCTGCTGCCCAACCTCCTGGATGGGTCACCCCAGGAAGGATTTAGCTGGGAACGGAAGATGCAAGAATGTCCAGGGACTCGCCCTTAAGAGCTCCCACCGGCCGAGGCTCCGCACCCCCCAGGCAGGCCGTTCTGAGCTGTTGGTGAGGTGGTTTCCGCCAGGAGGGCTTGGGAAGGAGTGAAGGAGTGAACCGGAAGGTCTGTGATTCCAAACCGCTATGGTTCCCAGAGCTGGGAGCTGCCCAGGGGCCAGGTCCCATCACAGCCACACCCGCAGGTCATTTCACAAGGGGGAAACAGAGGTCCAGAGCGGGCAGTGGCTCTGGGGCGAGCAGCCGGTTTCATGACTGCTGACAGCCACTCTGCGCCCTGCTGGAGTCCCGGCCAGGGCTAACACACCATTCATAGTAATTAACTAATTATTGCTGTTGCCAACTAGCGGAGGAGGAGGCTGGGGCGGGGAACCCCCAGACAACTCAGTCATGTTTACAACATGCAAACCCATTTAAGAGCTTGTAAAGTCGCTATAAATGGCTCTTTGGCAACGAGGGATTAACGGCCAGTTTAACAACCGTCAGGTTTGGGGCAGCAGGGGTGAGGTTCCAGGTCCAACAGCGCCACCTGGAGCCCACGTTCCAAAGTGTCCCGATCTGGTCAGGACCTCAGAAGCCCTCAGCTCACATGCCCATTCACTGAGGCCCAGGTGAGGGCAGGGGGTGTCCTCAGCTGCTTGGAAAGTGTTCATAGTACAAATCCAAGTCCAAACCAGCAGACCTGATGGTGACATTCCCTAAGAATAGAATTTCTTTGAGATGTAACTTTCAGGCGAGGTTCCGTGGACCACAGGAAGCGTGTTGCCGAGTGCTGTGGTCTCAGCGTGCTTTCAGACGTGGTTGAGACAGGGAGGGCTCTGCCCTGTCCCCTCCCATCCCCCTGACCAGCAGCTGACAGCATCCCCGCCTCCACGGGAGGGCACAGTACACGATCTCCCAAATTCACTAACTTCCCTCTGGTGTCTGCTCTGGCCATTTCCTGTGCCCAGCTCACCCCTTCCCCTGCCCAGGTACCAACTCCACAGATTTGTCCTTCACCTGTCCTTGCCCTGGTCTCCTTGGTGCTCCCGAGACACCAAATCTCCAGGGAGGAAGCACAGTGGCTGCATAGCCAGAGGGGCTTGGGCAGAGGCCAGGCCTAGGCCTCTTACCAGCGGACACTTGGGGAGCAGACAGAACACGTTCAAGGTCACGCCACAAGTCACAGTAGCCCTGTGGCCGAAACTGGAGCCCAGGGCCTCGGATTCTTCCTTTGCTACTCCTCCCCGAGACCCCAAGGGTAAAACCCCAGCGCTCCGCTGACCATGGGGCCATGCTGAGCCTGAGCCAGAGCTCCCTTCACGTGACAGCCTTTGGAGGTCACAGCTGTGAGAGGCCACAGCTTTCAACCCACCTGTTTTACAGCTAGGGAGATGGAGGCCAGGAGAATTCCCATGGACAGCCAGGGGCACAGCCAGGGCAGGCTCTGCCCCGCTGGGCTGTGCCTCAGGCTGAGACTGAGGGGGCTGCAGGCTGACCCCTAGGGACGGCGGAGGGGACTGGCTTGGTAAAGAGACTCAGGTGTGGGCCGGGCGGGTCCAGAGAAGGCTTCCTGCCCAACAGCACAAGGAGGGGCAGTGGCTGATCCTTGGAGCACGGGGGAGGGCCACTCACCCACGGTCATGCCGTCCATGTAGCGTTTGATGATATCGAAGGAGTCCCGCAGGTTCCCTTCCGTTATGTCAAAGATGATGTCAGCCTGGTTGGCAGGATACAGCGGCGTGACTGTCCGCAGGAAGATGATCTCTGCAGAGAGGGCATCAGATGGGAAAGGGTGCACTACGGGGCCCACCCCAGTGACGCCCCCAGTAACGAGCACCCAACACAAGGGACTGTTCACAAGGCAATGTCCCTGAAGCTGCGGACGCCCTACGTGGAGAGGTGGAGCTCCTGAGCCCCACGTCACAGGCTGTGTGGCTCCATCAGCAGGGAGACTGGGGGCTGGAGAGGTTTGGATGTCCCTGAGGCCAGGAAGCCGATCACAGGGGTGTCCACTGAGAAGTAATTAGTGAATAGTTACAAGCACTTATGGAGCTGGGGAAGGGGACAGGAGGTCCACGAGGACACCAAAGGCCCAAGCTGGTTCCTCTCCTGTGCACACCAACTCGGGGAGAGAGACCGCTCCTTGGGGAGGCTGGGCTGTCTGGGTTGGTCCATCTCTAGACCACTGTGAAGAGACCAGGCCACCCTGGCCTGGGAGCCACTGGTCCCAGAGCCCAGCCTGACTCCTGGTGGTCTTGGGGGAGTCTTCCTTGGGCCTCAGTTTCCCCATACATAAAGTAAAGGGCCATTAGGTGACCACTAATGGCTGAACTTCAGCACTGAAGTTCAGGGTCTGGACTTCCTGGGCCCAAGATACTCAGAGGTGTCTCCAGCCACATCCAACACCCTGTGAGTCACCAGCCCCCACGTCGGCACTGGCTGGCAGGGCCACGAAGCTGGCCGTGAGGATCTGGGGAGCCCTGCTGCGTGGCTTGGTGAAAAGCCAGCGTCACCAGCCTCCAGCCCGAGTCCAGACCCCTGTGAAATGCTGCTCCTTCCTTCTCTGGAGGGATGAGCCGGTGGGGAGGGACTGCGTGGGGACTGTGGCCTGAGGCAGCTGGGCCCTGGGGATCTCCCCTGTCATCCCCAGAGCCCTGCACGATCCTGCCACGGTGTCAGCACTGGGGTTGCCCTGGCTGGCTCAATTGGAAGTCTCCTCTGAAAGGAAGGATCTTCTAACCATGGTGTCCCCAGAGCTTGGCATGGGCTCAGTGAATGTCTGCGGAGTGGTCTAGTGATGGTGAGCGCCTCTGAAGGCCAGGGCTGGAGACTGCACAGTGGCAGAGTGGCTGGGGACCATGCCAGCCCCAGCACAGGGCCGCACACCCGGGTGTGAGGGCCACGGAGCAATGGGCCAGCCTCTGTCCTGCCTGGGCAGCGCGAGGGCGTGGGAACGTGACCCAGGTGCCGCTTCCTCCGCCATCGTCCCAGGCTCCAGGACCATATTTCCTCCTGCAAATCTGACCAGCTGCAGCCTCTCAGTGCTCTCCAAAGCCTTGGGGTGAAGCCCCAGCTCCAAGTTCAGGCTGATCCCTGCCGATTCCGCCAGCCCATCTCTTGCCATGTGGCTGCCACTCCAGCCACACAACGTGGCTTCGTCCTCAATGCCCACGCTGTCCCACTCAACTCCAGACCTTCCCAGCTGTGACCGGGCTTGGCGGCCTCCTTGCCCTTTCTGGGCTTTTCACTGAATCACCTCAGCCAGCACTTGGGCCCCAGCACAAAGGTCACTTCCTCCCAGAGCCCTCCTGACTCCACAGAGCTTGGCACAGGAGCAACACTGTGGCTATTTGCAGAAGGACCTTGCTCTGAGGGCAGCTCGGGCTGGAAGGGTGGGTAGATGCTTTCGGCTCGGCCCTGACCATGCCTTCTAGGGCCCAGCTCTCTACTCAAGCAGAGGGAGGCCCTCCAGGGGAGCCTGGAGCCCCCAGGCCACTGCCACTCACCTTCAGGGCGGGTGAACTCGCGGAAGGTGGGCAGCGAGATGACCGTGTGGGAGATGGTGTGGACGGGGTCCCGCATACAAGCGACGTCGGCGGGGCGGCAGGACTTGATGCAGCGGACGGTGTCCGTCTTCTCTTGCCGGACCCTGAGGGGAACCACAGCACACGCAGCTGATGGCAAAGTCAGGACCTCAGCTCCCACGGGGACCAAGACCCAGGGAGCAGCAGCAGGTGGCCAGTCCAGGGAGCACCTGGCCCAGAGGGGAACCGTGGCGGCCTCTGCAGCCGGGCTGCTCTGCGGTCCTTCCTGCAGACTGGAGCCAAACACAGGAGACACCCTGCGGCTGAGGCTGCCTGGCGGTGGGTGAGCAGGGCTCTGAGAGGGACCGACGGCACCACCGAGCCTCAGTGCCTACACCCCACGGTGCTCTCACGTGCTGCTGGCTCAGCAGACGATGCCTAGTGCCTGCAGGGCACCGGGTGCACGGGCAACAAAGTGAGCAAGGGACACAGGCTCCCTACCCTGGGGAGCCCACCGTTGGGTGAGTAGCGGGTCACCAGCATGTACAAAGTGCCAGACTCAGTGCCCAGAATGAAGAAGTCAAATCCGTACCACCGTGCGACGGGGAGCAAGAGGAAGAGGACCTCAGCTCCCTCGGGGACCAAGACCCAGGGAATCACAGACCCACATCCCAGCACTGCTCCAGACATAGTCTTAAAACCGCCTTATCATAAAATGAGACAGATACAAAAGCAACCCAAAATGAAGGTCTAGTGTGATCAGATTGAAGGCAAATGTCTTCCTAATCATCACCCATGTCAAGAAAGAGGGCGTGGCCAGGTGCCTGGGCTGCCTCACGGGCACAGACCAGCGTGAACCCTTCTGTCCCACAAGCAGCCCCCGGCTGAGCCCCAGGGCAAGCCAGCCAGGTTTCCTGATGGTTCTGTGGTAGCAGAGGCCTCTCTAGACCTTTCATCTAGACCTGCTCGTGAATAAGTGCCCGCTGTCCTTTAAGTTCTTTTTAACGTACGTCTAGGTTTCTTTTCCAGCTCTTACTTTCCACACAATTTATCTGTAAAGGATGCAAAGCAGTTAAAGGGCTGGGCTGGGGCTCAGTGGCAGAGCATTTGCCTGGCTCGTGTGAGGGACTGGGTTGGATCCTCAGCGCCACATGTAAATAAATAATAAAGGTTCACCAACAACTGAGAAAATATTTTTAAGGAAAGTATGTGACACCGATGAGCTAAGAGGTTCTGCAGCCTGGGCTTTGCCATCTGCTTCCTCCTGGTGCAGGTCACTGTGTCCCTGTCCTCTGGATTTCCTGCACAATGGCCACTCAGCTGGTGTCTTACAAAGGCTCCAGGGGGTGTCTTCCTCAGGGTGTGTGGGATCAGGTGCTTGTCTTCCTGCGATGCCCATGGTTGTCCATGCCCAGGGCCTAGAGCTGTCGACTCATGGGGGTGGTGGCTCATGTTGGGTGGTGGCTCATGTTGGGTGGTGGCTCATATTGGGTGGTGGCTCATGTTGGATGGTGGCTCATGTTGGGTGGTGGCTGCATGTTGGTGGTGGCT
>NW_025999962.1:3005305-3057040 GCF_001458135.2 Marmota marmota marmota
TGGGTGGTGGCTCATGTTGGGTGGTGGCTCATGTTGGGTGGTGGCTCATGTTGGTGGTCACTCCTTCTTGTTTACTGGCTGGCTTACTTCCTGAGATGCCTTCCCTCACCTACTGCTGTGTGGTCACCAGGGGGAACAGTTCACAGAGAAAAAGCAAGACCCATACTGGTTCTTTCCTTGTATTTTCCAGTTTTCAGGATCATGAACTAACTCTTATCATTCTCCAAAGAAAACACACAAACACACACACACACACACACACACGCCAGTGTAAACTCGTGACTGGAACCAATTTGATGAGACCGGATCCATTGTCACTATCATCCTTTTGTTAAAACGCAAAATTTTCCATCTTTGTCCAGATGAGAAATGGTGCCTGGGTCCTTTGGGCCTAATTCTAGTGCTTCTTGAAGGCTTCTGGCTATCTGAGAGGACAAGGCGTCCAGCCTCATCTTGACCTTTTACTGACAAGACCTGGACTCAGTCATCACTCCAAGAAATCCTGCATTTTTTTTTTTTTTTTTTTTGCAGAAAACTGTGTTTCAAGACCACAACCAGGATATTGGTGGTGCCCAGTGGCCCTGGGTTGGTCATCGTTCCTAGGCCTCGTTAGTGGACATTTTCATACATAAAACACAACATGAGTTCACGCTGATATTTCCAATTTGAAGTAAGGATCACATGGTTTTTAGCTTAAGCTTTTCCACATGACCAAAGAATCTTCTTTGTTCTACGACAGAACCCCAATTTTCAAGGACACAGGGAATGACAGAATATCTCATGATTACTCATTTCATTTACCCCACATTTCACACAGGAAATATTCAAATTATCATCACTAACATAATTACTGAAAACAATTTCTTTGATATGTCCTCTCTCTTCTACTTGGGTTTTAAATATATGTACTACCTCTACGATGTCTGAGCTATACAACAATTCATACAAACTCTTTCTGTTATAATAGTCATTTAGTTATAATTTTACAAATAATCACATGTGCAATGCTTGCATGTTCATAATAGCCTGTGGTCTTCGTTTACAAAGTCAGTTTTGCTAGGTATAAAATCCTTGGTCTACATGTTCTTGAGTGCCGTAAGTATGCTATTTAATTTTCTTCATCTGATGATAATAAACCTTTTCCCCTTAGAAATCACTTTCTGTCTTTGTCCAGATGTTCATGTTTTTCTTCCTTTTTATTTAAAGTCCGAAAATTTTACTAGAATAGGTGTTGGTTGTTCTGGGTTGACAGATATTCTCAGGTATGTGGTACATTCTTTCAATATAGAATTTCAAATCTATTTTTTTTTACTTTATGGAAAGTTTTCTTGATTTATCATTTATAGTGTCCCCTCTCCTGTTTTGGGTTACCTCCTCAGAGATTCCTATCATCTGTATGATTGATCTGCTTTGCATATCTTGAATCGTCACTTTTTCTCTAAGCCTTCTTGAAATAACATCTTTTGTTATTTTTCTTTTGATTTTTTAAATTTTTTGTTCATTTCAACTTGTTTTTCTTAAGTGTTTATTAACTTTTGTATTTCTCCTAGGTTAGTCTTTCTGAAATTATTTTAAAATATTTAAAATTATGTCCTCAGTCTATGACCGCATTTCTCAGTTTATCCTAATTCTAATGCACTGCTTCTTCTGAACCTTGATCGCTTTAGCACTTCTAGTTTGTTTCAAGGATAGAATATTAGTCTTTTCTAATTCTCTGCATGTTTTTTTTTTTTAATGTGCTTTCGTTATCCAGAGGGATATCATTCTGGTCCTGCTTAATTTTTTCCTTATAATAGCTGCACGTATAGTTTGCTGGAGTTGTTGTAAGAGAGTATCGCAGAGTGGGTGTAACAGCAGACACTCATTGTCTCACCGTCCTGGAGACGGACAGTTCAAGGCCCTGGGGTTGGCAGGGGGGTTTCCCGAGGCCCCTTTCTCGGCTTGTAGAACTCTGCCTTCTTGCTATGTCCTTGCATGTTTTCCTGGAGTCCTCCCCACATAAGGACCCTCTCAGATGACCCTGTTTCCACCCTGGTTACTTCTGAAGACCCCGTCTCTAAGAGAAGTCACATTAAGACATACTGGAGGTCAGGACTTCCATGTGTGGATTTTGAGGCGGACACAGTTCAACCCATAACACTCGCAGGAAGTAACACACGGCTGAACCGTGATCCTCCAAAGGAGAAACACCAAAGTTCTAGCCCCTCATGCCCCAGATGTGACCTTATTTGGAGGTACAGTCGTTGCAGATTTGACCAGTTAAGACGAAGTCCTACTGGAATCCAGTGTGGCTGACGTCCTTATGAGAAGGGGGCCATGTGAATACAAAGGCACACAGGAGAACAGCGTGCCACCACGATGGCAGGCACTGGGGTGGTGCGACTCCAGGCCCAGGAATACCAAAGGTTGCTGCTGAGCCACAAGCTAGAAAGGAGTCCTGGCCTCCGGGACAGGAGGTCGCCTCCAGGATCCTCTGCAGGAGTCTGAAGTGTAGGCCTGCAGATGGTGAGGCGGTAAGTTTCTGTTAAGTCACCGAGTTTGTGTACAATATCGTGGAAACTAGTAAACGGAATTTGACCTTATGATGCTGGTTGGTTGTCCTTATTGGACATTAGTTTTCCTGGGATTCTGAAAACAGTTCCGGGCACAGGGATTCTTCCGGCCTCACTAGCTCGCCAGCGCCCTCCTCTGGGCGGAGCACTGCCTCACGTCCCCGCGTCTCTGGGACTTTCCTCTCCAGAGTGTCTACTGTCACTTTCCTGCCCATTTTCTATTCCATTTCCAGCAGCGGTGCCTAGAGCCACCATCGCTCCGGCCACTGCGCCTTCCAGGAGTCTCTGCGACTCGCTTGTCACTCACTATTTCATCTCGCAGCTCGCTGCTCTGTGCCCGTCGCCTCCTTCTGTCACCAGGAAAGTGTCCTGCTCTGGACCTGGGACTCACAGAAGGGGACTGAGCCCAGAGCTCCGAGATGAGGCCCAATGACAACTACTCCCAGCGGTGCTGCCGTCTTCCTGGAAGGCGAGGTGGCATACGACAGGGTCAGAGCTCAGGCCCTGGACCAGGCTGTGGGCAGTGGAATGCCACCAGAAGCCAGCACTGGGGTTTGGGGCACTTGCTTAACCTCTCTGCACCCCCATGTCCTGGTGAACTGGGGGAACACTGCTTGCTTCCCAAGGCCGCTATGAGGATGAAATGTCACTATTGTTACCACTGTCATGACGACAAGCATCGTCCTTCCCTTTTCTCCTTGGGAGTTTGATTGACAACAGTGACACAGTCAGAAAAGCACAGTCTAGGAGCCAGCAGAGGCGGTGGCTCCACGGGTCAGTGACCTTGGACACATCCAAGCCCTTGGAACCTGCGTCCCTCATTTAAACCAACAAGCACAGGAATGTCTGGTTACCTTCCAACAACTGCCAGCACCGGCACTCGCCAGGCTCCTACGAGCGCCAGGCACCGCCCTGTGCGTTACTTCATGGGATCGTCAAGGTCCTCCATGAGCTGGGCCTGGAGGCTCTGCAGGCGATGGCCCATCCAACGGCACGGCGCCAGCCGGGGGCACAGGGGATGCTCAAGCGCCTGCTCCCGTTTTCTGTGCCATGGGCTCTCAGCAGCACGATCCAGGCATGTCCCTCGACAGCCCAGGAACCGCAGGGCAGGTGACCCCGTCCCCCTCATGTGCACTCGGGCCCCCAGCGCAGACCAGGCCACCTTACAAGGTAGGCAGTTCCACAAACTAAGGCAAGTGAGGCGGAGCTGACGCGTCACTGGGGACAGAGCGGAGGGGATGCTGGCCACATAGAGCGCCCGTGAGGCCCCCGAAGGTCCCCAGCTTCACAGTTCTATGAACACAAAGTGCTCCTTGGGGCCTGAGCCACCTGGAGGGTGATGACCAACGGACGGAGCAGAACGACCGCATCCCCCGTGCCCTGCTGGCTTCAACAGCAGAGAGGACACCTGAACTGCGCCTTAAAATGCCATCTGTCCACCTCCCTCCAAGCCCCCCAATACCCACCCACCATCCACCCACCCACCCGCCGTCCTTCCACCCACCGACCATCCGTCCGTCCATGTGTATGTTCAGATATTTACTAGGCTCCTTCTTTAGTGAATATTCCAAGCGAGCTGGGAATACAGAAGCTGACCAGACACAGTCCCCACCATCAAAAAGCCCATGGTCCAGTGAGGGCCCCGAGGTCAACGACACGGCAATGGCTAAGCGCTCAGACAGGGACGCGGGGGCAGGGAGCACCGAGCAAGGAGGCTTCCTGAGGGGTGACCTTTGACCTGGGTTTTGCGAAGAGTGGCAGTTGGCAAGTGGACGGCACCCCACCCCCCCAGGACGCTGGAGCTGGGAGAGGGACAGAGGCCAGACAGGCGGGAGAAGCAGGCAGTTTCCAGGGAGGTAGACTTCCTGGGCTAGGAAAGAATGCCATGGAAGGTTCCAGAGAGGACTAGACCTGTCATGCCCTGACTAGTCCTCCAGGGGGCCCTGCTGGGCTTGGAGGCTGGAGCCAATCCAGCTGACACGGTCAGCGAGGGCTCTGGGAGACTGAATGTGCAGCTGGGGACGCGGGGCCGGAAGGGCTGTGCTCTTGGCACGTGAGCAGTGCTTCTGTGCAGGCAGGGAGTCGGTGCGCCCCGTCCTCCCGCGTGGCTGCCAGGAGGGAGCCTTACCCCTTCACGGTAATTGCAGGGAGGACCTCAGGAGGACCTCAGGACCCTGCAGCATCCTTTGCTCAGCTCCACCGAGCTCTCCTGCTGGCCCCTGGGCTTCCTGCTTGGAAACACTAGACAGGTCAGCCATGTCGGCGGAGAGTCTCGTTGTCCCCATGGACACAGCAGTGGACACGGACAGAGCACCAGCCTGTGCTAGGCAGCTGCCCAGAGCTGGGAACAGTTGCTGAATGAGAGGGACCTGGGTACTGTCTTCATGGAGCCTTCCGGAGGGTGGGGAAGGCAGGTTTGAAAAACGTGGGTCAACAGGATTGCAGTCCGTTAGTGGCATCGGGAGGCAAGCATCATGAGAAAGCCCGAGAGGACACACCCCGGGCGCTGGGAGGCCCCTGCTGTGGTCTGGGGCTGGTCTGAGGTCCCCCAGGCTTCACGGGTTGGAATTTAACCCTACTGAAAATTAAGAAGGTGGAAATTGAATTCAACTGCAGTATTTAGAGGTGTGCGTCTGGGAAGTGATTAGGATTAGATAAGCTCATTAGGGAGAAGCCCACGATTGAGTCCCAGAGGCTTTATAAGAGGGAGAGACACCAGAAGAGAGACACAGACGCACGGGCATGCTCCCTGACTCCTGCCAGGTGATGCTCTGTGCTGGATTCAGACTGCCAGCAAGAAGGCCATCACAGGTGGGGCCTGTTGACCTTGCGCTTCTAGAACCTCTTTTCTTTATAAAGTTATCCAGTCTCAGGTATTTTGTTATCATAATAAAGAACAGATGACTACAGCCTCTCAGAGGAAGACACACTTAAGCTGAGGTTCAACCAATGGGTTTAAAATGCAAAGGGCCTGAGGCAGCAAAGAACTTGCAGTATGGACTGAAGGAAACAAGCAAGTAGAAAACAAGCCAAGGTCAGGCTGGGGGTCAGCATGCAAGGTCGAAATTATGCACAGGCTTGAAAGGCACAAAGGAAGGCGGGAAGAGTCTGGGTGAAAGCTTAAAAGATCCTTCTAGTTGCTGAGCAGAGAATGAGCCACAGAGTTGAGTGGAGCTGGAGGTGGCTTGGCTGTAATCGTGGCCCACAGTGGAGGAACTGAGACAGACTGCAAGAGCAGAGCTGTGGAGTCAGCGGCTGGGGTTTGGATACAGCTGTGTGATCTTGGGAAAGTCACATGCCCTCTCTGAGCATCTGGGCGGGGGGTGATAGAGGCCTGGCAGGACTGGAGCCAAAGGGCCTGAAGGAGCCAATGCACACTAGTGGTCCCAGGAGCACGGCACTCACTGTGCTGCCCTTGCCTCCGCCTGGCACAGCACAGGGTGGCTCAGAGGACGGAGCCAACTGACCCCACGTGGGCAAGAGGCGTGTCCAAGACGCACCGGGGTTCAGAAAGGAGGTTTCAGTCTAGAGCTTTCTTCTCTCTGTTAATGCTCAACGCTGGGTGATACAGCAAGGAACCAGGCAGGGGCCAGGAGTTGGCCGCGAGAGGCCGTGTCGCCCACCTTGGGGCCTCAGTCTCCATATTTGAAAAACGAGGAGGACCAAGCTTGCTAATCTCTGAGGGCTTCTCATCACCGCTTTACCCTGTGGGTTCCGTGCAGCCCCCCACCCTGGCCTCCTCCCCTCTCTGGGTCCCTGGTAGGACACCCGGTGAGCTCTGAGGACGGGACCCTCAGGCACACGTCCCCTGTGGACAGCCCCTGTGGATACCAGGCACTGGTAAGGGCTCGGCTCGCCCCAGGGGGTGAAAAGCACAGGAGCCCAACACCAAAGAACACCAAGGCACGCAGGCATGCTGTGCAGGACGGGCGGGCGGGCGCCGAGACTTTATTAGGGTCCCGAGGGAGGGCGAGGAAAGCGACAAGAGGGAGACCCCGCGGCCGGCCGAAGCAAGTGCTCAGAGCTCTGCAGACACAAAGATGAAAAGCTTGGCCACAAAGGAGCTGACGGTGCCGTGGCGATGGAGGTCCATCTTGACGGTCAGGAGCAAGTCCCTGGGCTCAGGGACAGGCTTGGTGAGGGCCACCACCCCACTGTGGTGGCTCACCTTCCGGGTGGTGAAAAAGCCCTCCTCATTGCCGCTGGTGATGGCCAGCTGCATGCTGTCCCCGGGGACGGCATTGGAGGGGCCCATGCGGAAAACCACCGCGGGCACTTGGATGTTGGTGGGGAAAGAGAGGTGGTAGTAGGTTATTCTCAGAGGCAGCTTGGGGCACTCCTGGTTCTCATGGCAAGGCAAGCGCTCGCAGCGGCTGCAAGACAAGTGGGCAGAGAGACAAGAGGGTTAGGGCAAACTAGCAAGCAGGGGACAACAGAGTGGGCAAGCGGGGGCTCGCTGGGCGGGGCTCCCGCCGCCCCTCTGGCCCCTGTGGCCAATGCCAAGAGCACCTTCACTCACCTGGGGGAGGCGCGGGGACCTCTGGGCTGCTGACTCGGGCGCCAGCCTCTTTCAACACCCACAGGGGGTGTTGGTGGCTGGGGTCAAAAGCTGTGCCCAGGATGCAGTGTGTCCCCTTCTCAAGCAGAGCCCCACTCTGGGAGCGCTCAGCAGGCACACCCTGACCTGAGTGTCTTCCAGGCTCCTGGCCCCTCGCCCAGACAGTGGCCAAGGCCACACCGTCTCTTGAGTGGGTCTGAGAAGACCCCAGAAGACATTGTTTCACTGCTAGCAGTCAGGGCTGCTGCCATTTATCACGTGCTGGGCTATTCCTTGTGCACTCTCTAGTCTGGCCACTGTAAGTGCTCATGATGGTGACCTGAGTACCATTTTTCAGAAGAGGAAACTGAGGTTCAGAGAGAAAGTGCCTTCCCAAGGTCACAGAGTGAGGAAGGGAGCCACATCTGTGTGCCCGCAGCAAGGTCAGCTCTCCATTCCTTGTCACTAAGCTGTGGGTTCCAGGTCCAGTTCCCTGTTTTGGTCCACACAACCAGCTCAGGATCAGAATGGAGGTAATAATTTCTTGTGAAAGGATAGAGACAGGCACTGTCTGTGACATGATGGGGACAGGTCCTAACTTTCTGTGACAGAATGGAGACAGGTCCCAACTTCCTATGACAGGATGGAGACAGGCCCTAAGTTTCTTTAAAAACATGGAGACAGGTCCTAACTTCCTGTAATGAGATGAAGAGAGGCATTAACTTCCTGTGACAAGATGAATACAGATCTTAACTTCCTATGGCAGGATGGAGACAGGCCCTAAGTTTCTTTAAAAACATGGAAACAGGTCCTAACTTCCTGTGACATAATGGTGTGTTGTCCTATGACAAATCCTATGACAAGAGTTGTGACTCCCTGTGGCTGGATGGAGACAGGTCCTAACTTCCTGTGACACAATGCAGACAAGTCCTTACTTCCTGTGGAGACAGGTCTTAATTTCCTACGGCAAAATGGAGATAGTTCTTAACTTCCTATGGCGTGATGGATACAGATTCCGACTTCTTTTTAATTGTATGGAGATAGGTCCTAACTTCCTAAGACAGGTCCTAACTTTCTATGGCACGATGGAGAACAATTCTTATCTCCCTTTGATAAGATATAGAAGAGTCCAACTCTCTGTGGCAGGATGGAGACAGGTCCTGACTTCCTGTGACAAGATGGTGACAGGTCTTAACTTCCTGTGGTAGAATGGATACAGGTCTTAATATTCCTGTGACAATATGGAGACAGACCTTAACTTCCTGTTGTAGTATGGAGATGGGTCCTAATTTCCTGTGACAGAATGGCGACAGGTCCTGATTTTCCCTAACAAGATGGAGAGCAGTCTTAACTTCCTATGGCATGATGGAGAGAGTTCCTGACTTCCTGTAACTATATGGAGATCAGTCCTAACTTCCTGTGACATAATGGTGTCTTGTCCTTTTCTCCTATGACAAGAGTTATGACTTCCTGTGACTAGATGGAGACAGGTCCTAACTTCCTGTGACACAATGCAGACAAGTCCTAACTTCCTGTGACTAGATGGAGACAGGTCTGAACTTCCTGTGACTAGATGGAGACAGGTCTGAACTTCCTGTGACTAGATGGAGACAGGTCCTAACTTCCTGTGACTAGATGGAGACAGGTCCTAACTTCCTGTGACTAGATGGAGACAGGTCTGAACTTCCTGTGACAGGATGGAGACAGGATCTAGCTTCCTTTAGAAGGATGATCATAGATGCTATATTCCTGTGATGTGACGGTGACAGGAACTATCTTCTGTGTCCCATACTCCAGGCTCCTCACACTCAGAAGGCAGTCTGACCAGAAATTAGGAAGCGGAGCCATAGGGTGGAGCCCGATGGGACTTGACTGAGCACTTCCCAGAACGTTCTGCCATCTTGACTGTATTTGGATTCTCCATTCAGAGGCTTCCTGTCTCCTGGCTTTCATCACATCTCCCTTTTGGCTTTTCAAGTCATTGTGCCTCACCCGGTCACTTGGATCTACCTTACGTTTGGCACCTACTGTGAGGGGGTCTCTGCTTACCTCCTGTTTCCAGGCTGTGTATCAGTGCAGATAGCCTTTGCTTTACTTGGCTATTTACCATTCTGGCTCTGAGAAAGGACAACCCCGGGAATGAACCCCATGGCACTGGACACGTGGGGATTAGGGACACTGGAGAGAGGAATTCTGCATGGGAAGAAGCAAAACAGATCCAGAGGTAGGAAAGGAAGCTGGTAAGGCCCTGCGAGGGGCAGCCACCTCTAGAGACACCCAGGTCCACACAGAATGGGAGTGCTCCACGTGACCTGAGAGAGCGCAGGGACAGAGCTTCGGAGGAGCTAGGAACGGGAAGGGTGGTGGAACCTGGCCAAGGTGCTTCCCTAAGGTGTCAGGAGCGTGCTGGGCACACCAGGGCCTTCCTCGCGCTAGCTCTCTTCGCGGTCTCCCAAGTCTACCAGTGGGAAGACAAAGTTCTTGTGTCTTGTCCAGACCCTGTGGTCTGTGATAAGTGGCAATTTTGAGTTTCAAAGTTAGCCATGTCCTCTGGACACCTTTACAAACACACGTACACACTGCACCTGGCGCCAACCCCAGCTCCTTCAGGAATGGCCTGGATGGGCCTGGTCAGCAGGGGGCACTAGAGTCCCCCTGGTGGGATGTCCTCTTTCTCACTTGTCGCAGGTTTCCTCCACTGACCAAGGATGGGGTTTTGGGTTGCCAGAGGGAAGCATTAACAAGGCGCGTGGGAGGTAAGAGACGCGAGGAGGGCACACCGCCCTGGTGCCGCTCCCTTGCCCATCGCTCACCAGAGAGCTGGACACTCCCTCCTCCCAGGTTCCCCACACCCGGCCCCTGCCGTTCACCAGACCCCCAGAGCCCTTCCTCCACGAGGTGTTTCTGGGCTGGCTTCTTGGGGGCTCTCAGCTTTATCTCCTGCGCCCAACCCAGGGCCAGCCGGTCATGGGCTTCGTAAATGCTCACAGATAACTTGCCCTTGATTTTCCTGGTCAGTTCCAACCTCAGGGCACTGTTCTGCTTTGTCACAAACTTACCGAAACAGCCCCAAAACATAACTACCACATCTGGCAAGCTGCCTGCCTGTCACACTCAGAATGGCCCTAAAACCTTGGTTGGCCAGTGTGCCCAGACTGGGGACAGGCCATTGTCACTGAATCTGTAAGGGAGCCCTGCCAAGCACTGGGGCCAGGCTTCTAGTTTCTAGTCTCCCTTGGCCTACCACGAATCCTGGTCACACGGGGCATTAGGGGGCGATGCACTCTGCTTTCCAGTTCAGCACATTTGATGGCGGCATCCCAAGTTCTGTGGAAAGTCCGGAACGCCACCGCAGACCGAGATTAAAGCTCTCCGGGGCCTTCCTCCTCCAGGGGCAGCCGTCCAGCGACCCCAGCCTGTCTGATGCTAGTGGCCAGCCCTGCTGACGTTTCCCTGAACTTATGTGCTTGTCAGGATCTGTCCAGGGCAGAGGGTCCATGGAGGGCTCTGCCTGCCTCCGTCCACCCCAGGCCTGAGCTGCTCACTGGCTCCCCTCCCCTAAGACACAGCACCAGAGGCCCCAAGACCCTGCACAGGCTTTCACAACCACCAAGGGCACACGGGAACATTCTCCACGGAAGGCTCTGGGGCAGCTTGGAACCCCTCTCGTGGGCACTGTGCAGGACCCTGACAGCCTGGACGGGTCCACCAGGCAACCTCTGTGGTGAGTGACCAGAGGGCTGAGACCCAGAGAGAGGGAGGCAGAGGGAGAGAGACCTGTGCTCACATCTTGCCCACGGAGGCCCCCGAAGGAGCCGCCCATGCTGAGCGTCCACTGGGGGAAGTCGGCCACTGGCCCCTTCTAAGTGAGGCCCGTTCAGATTTAAAAGTTGCTTTCTAAATGTCACATAAGTCCTTTACCAGTCTTGGCTTTTAGATGAGGAGGAAAAGGGGCCAAGAGATGAAGCCCCCAGCCTGAGGGGTAGCAGCGCTGGGGGAAGGCTGGACAGGACCAGCAGCTTATGTCTCGTACAGTGGACCCTGGGGGCCAAGAATGCTCCTTCACGTCAGTGACTGGTCACCACAGCTCACACTATACTCCGTGGTCCCAAAGCAGCCTCCCAATGGGGTGGCAAGCAGGTCACAACAGCCTATGGCACGAATGGGGCATCCAGGCCGGTCCTGACTTCCACACCCGACACTGGGGTCCCCCCTGGCCTATAACTCCACAACAGGGGCCAACAGAGGAGAAAACTCTAACCAGAGATGCCCATGTGTGTGTGGCAGGGATGGCCCACACCACAGGGCCCCACGAGCCAGTGTCTGGTCTCCCCGGCTGAGAGCTGAGGGACCTTAGTGCAGCCCGTCACCCAGAGGGGCCGCAGCAGAGCGAAAGCCAGTTTTACTTGAAAGGGCCTCTGTCCCCTTACTTGGGGTACCCCGAGGAAAACACAGGGGTACTCACTCTTCCCTCCCTGGCTCCCCTTCTCGAGCACCCCCTGGGGGCTCATTACCTATGATCCCCGACTGTGACAAGCAGGCAAGCTTGAGGCCACGTTACAGATACAGAAAGGGCCCCACGTGGCCCAGAGACTGACCCAAGACCACAGCACTTGGAGGGTCAGGACCAGGAGAGGCTGAGATGGAAGCTCACCCCCCTGTGTCCCAGCTCAGGGCCTGCCCTCTCCACGCAGCCCCTCAGACCTGGACGCCAGACCTGTAATGCCGAGTCTCTGGGATGAGAGGTGGGCGCCCCTGCACCTGCACACGCACCTACAGTGCAGGGAATGGGGTCTCCGTGGGTCACTGTCCTCCCAGGGGCCCGCACAGACCTGGATGCCAGAGGAAGGCCACGGAAGACTCGCCTTCCCTTCACCCAGCACTGCTGGCGGGGGTCGATGCAGGGGTGCCCACCTGCACCCCACTAGGGCCAGTGAACAAGCAGAGGGAGGCACTTCCCCACAATCACGGGTCACCTAGGGCAACCTGGAAGAGGACCCCACCACAGCATCTGGTAGGTTCCCAGGAGCCCAGGGACCGGCCCAGGCCAGCTGACCTGGAAGTGGCTGAGCCCAGTGAAGCGCACTCTGAAGCTATGATCTTTCCAGAAGGCACACAGCACGCCCCCAGCTCCAGTCCTTGCCAGGGAGGGGAGCAGCCCCGGGTCCCCCACCTTTCCCAGCTCTATCTTTCTCCCCAGCCTCTGAGCAGGCCACTGGGTGGCGCAGGTGGTGATAAGATGACAGTCACGGGGAGATGGGAGTCACTGAGCATCCTTCTCCCCCTCCCATCTTTACAGTGGGGGACCCAATCCCCGCCCTTTCTAGAGAGAATGGCAGAGTCCCCTTAAACAGCTCCCCCTGGTGCGGGGCAGGCTGCTGTGTCCATGGGATGGGAGAGACCAGGCCCTGGCTGCCCACCCGCCCTGGGTGGAAACAGCCCAGCTCTCTGGCTAAACACCCGATTCACTGCCGCATGTCCGTGTGCTCCCCACCACTTGACTGGGCTCCCCTGACTTCACTAGCAGCTGGCCGACCCAGGCTGCCCCGGCCAGGTGGGGGCTGCCCCCCACTCTCTTGGAGCCTTGGTTTTGGTCCTTTGGCACTGGGGGTTGAACGGGGTGCTCCACCACTGAGCCACATCCCAGGCCTTTCATTTTGATCCAGGCCTTGCCAAATTGCCAAGGCTGACCTGAAGCTTGTGCTCCTCCTGCCAGCCTCTCGAGTCTCTGGGATCACAGGCGTGCACCACTGCACCTGCCTAAGCACGGGTGTTTCACACACACACCTAGAAGCCAGTGCAGGGGACAGGGCTTCTGTAGGTCACTGTCCTCACAAGTGCCTGCACCGAGTCAGCCCCACAGCAATGGCTTCCCCCAGCACCGAGGGTAGCGGTGGCTTCCACCGTGCACACCAACAGGGTGGAGGGTGACTCTGCCCCTTGCAGACAGTCTCAGTGAGCGAGGCCAACCTCAGGGTGGAGGGTGACTCTGCCCCTTGCAGACAGTCTCAGTGAGCGAGGTCAACCTGCCTGCCCTCAGCTTGGGTGACACCATGACCCCTGTGGGCACCTGCTCTTCTTTGGGTTTGATGGCTCTGTGTGTATGGCTGGCCTTCCTGAGTCCTCAGACTCAGACGCTGACACAGGCCTGGGACACGGTGAACTCACAACGAGAAGTGGCTGCTCAGCCTCGAAAGACGCACACGGACTTCTCAATGTCTCAGAGAAGCGCTGCCACAGCCCACCAGCCACCGCACAGCCCGCCAGCCACCGCACAGCCCACCAGCTACCACGTAGCCCACGCGCTCTGGGATGCCACCCACTTGCAAACCCCGGGTGGAGTGGCTTTCCCCTGGCAGGGCCCAGGAAGCACACAAGAGGCTGTGTTTTCAAGTGACAAAACACATGCTGGGTAGGCACAGCAGCTGGGGGAGTCCCAGGTGGGTGAGCGAGCACCCCAAGGCCACGGCCAAAAACCAGCACAGCCAGGCCTCGGCCACATGGAGGGCACTGGGGCCTGTGTATCGTCAAAGGAAGACACTGTCCCTTGAGCAGGAGGGGTGCAGGCCAAGAGCCAAGACAGGCCCAGGGTCAGGAGGTCGCAACTGGGAGCCCAGGTGCTGGGGGCCCAGGTGCTTAGCCAAGCGCCCGCCCCGGGCAGACAGGGCTCAGGAGCTCACACTCCCGGGCTGGCCCAGCCTGGAGCTTCCCTGAGGCTCATGACTCTGAATGACTCTCTGAGTAAAATCAGGGGTGATGGTGGTCCAGGCGAGAACCACAGCCTGGGGGTCCTCGTGACCCACCCCATGGACACGCTGGTGGCCAGGGATAGAGAGCGCTTACAATGACACATGGCCACACAGCCCAGGTCTAGGACACAGAATCTTCCACACTGTTCCCACAAGCCACTCTGGCTTTCAGGGGGTCACACCATAACAACACCCAGCAAGTCACGCTGGGTCGTGACTTCCAACTGACAGTCATCACTACCAGCTCCACTGCCTCAGAGCCTGTTCCGACATCTGCACGTTACGAATGAGGAGACAGAGGCCCAGAGAGGTCGCCCACGGCTCACCCTAGGACGCCGGAGAGCTGAGGATCTGCCTGGCCCCGTGCACAGGCTCCACCAGAGGGCGGGCCCAGGACCCTTTGGTCTCTTGAGACCAGTGTCACCCGCCACTGGGGGTCTAAGAACCAGAATTCAGCTGATCCTCATGTCCCCGCTGGAGGGCACTGAGGTCGCGGCTCCTTGACCACCCACCTGGGCCACAAGAGGGGCCCCAGGAGGTCGACACAGACAGAGGACAGCAGGCCCCAGGGACTTACGTGTCTGCGGAGCGGCGGTAGTTCTCGGGGCACTCGAAGGCCAGGCAGCGGAAGCCTCCCTGGATGTTGAAGCAGGTCTCGTTGATGGAGCAGTTGTGGATGCCGGTCACACACTCGTCAATGTCTGCGGGAGACCCCGGGCAGCGCGGTCAAGGCAGAGGCCAGGGGAGCTGTCCCCACCCCAGAGGGAGGTGCCAGGCCTCCCACCAGCCAGGGCGGGACGGGCATCACACCACCCTCACCCTCTGCTGCAGCAGCACCTGGCACCAGCTCCTTCTTCTACGGGACACTTGGGGGGCTTTTGCTCATGCTCTCGGCCCCTGGGCGGAGGGACCATAGGAGGGGGACAACTCAGGGCAGTGGTGCTGTGGCCATCTTGGCTTGGGAGAGCTCGCAGAGCTTGGGGCTGCCCAAGGTCACCCTGCTCTAAGTGGCAGAGCTGAGCTCAAACCAGGCAGGGGAGCGCCAGAGTCCAGCACTGACCCAGCCCTCTGCATGCCCTCACCTCACATGGGGCAAGTTACCTCCTAGGAGGGACGGGGCAGGGCCACCAGCCCATGAACAGACAGGACACCAGGCAAGGGGTTAGGGGCCCTGATGGCCCTGTGTCCTGGGGGTGTGACTGGTGGAGGGGACAGCTGGGACTCCTGCTGAGGGGCACCACCATGAGAGGCCCTGGGGTAGGGAGCCCCTGTTATCCCAGAGAAGCTGAATGTTGGGGCTCAGGGACGTCACAGAGCCTGGGAGGCAGCTGCTACAAGGTGCCAGGTGCCTGGCAAAAACGACATCCCCGATCAGCTCAGGAGTGTGGTTGTGCTGTGTCTGGGGGGACCCCAGGCTGCAGTGGAGCATCTGGCCAGGAGCCATAAAAGTGAAGGATCCCATCCAACCCCAGATGCACTAAGTAGTCCCTTGTGGGAAACGTGGGGCTCCTGCCCCCCTTTGGTGGGTCATCTTCATGACCAGACACCGGGCAGGGGGCTGGGCTCAGCTCCAGGGGCCGTTGCTGGGGGGCCCACGCACAAGCCAGGACAAATGCTCAGACACCCACGAGAGCTTGCTTAGCCCCTCTCAGTCATCAAATAGAAGGTCATGGATGCAGGGGTCCCAGCACCCGCAGAAACGGGCCAGAGCACAGAGTGGGCCCCACCAGCCCCCATTAGCCCATGCTGGAGCTGGCCCGGCCCACTAGACCCTCGAAGCCACCTGTCCACAGACACCGCACACACCTGACCACAGCTAGCACCTCGGGACAGAGGCCTCTGAGGCCTGTTTTGGCCCAGGCCTGGCCCACAGTGACCCAGTGAAAGGTGGCACCAGAAGCCCCAGGCTGCAGGCAGGGGCTGCGGGTGCTGACTGCCGGTTTCCAGCCTCCAGGGCCTCTTCCTAAAGCTGATAGTCCCTATCCCAGTCTTCTGGTAGAGTGGGAGGGCTGAGGACCCAAAGATGAGGGTGCTGGGGGCCCGGGTGTAAGGAGACCAGGGAACCGGTTGACCCCAGAACACGCCCTCCCAGCGCACCGCCTGTGCCGTGGCCCACAGGTTGGGGCAGGACAGCCCTCCAGCCCGGCCTTAGCACCCTGGTGTCACAGAGCCCAAGCACAGTCCTAGGACACTCTCACAGGCTCACCTTGGCAGTTGCGGCCGTTGGGGGCCAGCCTGTAGCCGGACGTGGGGCAGCTGCACTGGAAGCTTCCAGGTACGTTGATGCAGCGGTAGGAGCAGATGTGGCCCCCGGTGGGCAGGGCACACTCGTCGATGTCTGCAAGGGCAGAGCCACTCTCAGCATCCCAGGCCCGGCCATGGCCCCAACCCCAGGGGCCAGGCTGGGGTCCACAGGAGAGCAACACTGGGTGAGCTGCACAGAGGCCTCAGGGTGCTAGGGCTGGGGTGGCCTCAGAGACCATCAAGTCAGAACAGGAAACTGAGGCGCAGAGAGGGGATGCCTCAGATCCCAGGGCAAGTTCCCAATGTGCAGTGTGCAGGTAGGAGAGGGAAGAGGGGGTGGAGGACAATCAGAAGCACTTCCCATGAAAACACAGAGTGAGCTCCCCTCAGCCAAAAAGCTTGGGCCCCCAGCGTTTTAGATGTGCCTCCATATTACACAGTGGGCCACCTTGGGGTCAGAAGCCAAGCCTGAACATCGGGTTCACTTGTGTTACTTGTGCACCTGCACCCATAACCCAAGAGTAGTTTATACCAGGCCTCCAGCACACCTGCAGGCCACGCCCACCACCTGAGGCCATGGTGGACCTTTCCACATGGCACCAGGTCGGTGCTCAAGGAGCTTAGAATTCTGGGTGAGGGAGGCTCACCCTGGAGCAATGAGCCAGACAGTCGCCCTCAAGCCCCCGTGTGCTCGGGAGTCCTTGTCTGGATTGATGCTCCAACAGCCTGGCACGGGGACCAGCCCCTCGTGACAGAGCAGACTGTCAGGCCCCACGAGGGGGACAGAGCCAGGACTTCTAAGGGCTGTCGGTCTTCTGAGGGCTGCCAAGAGGGTGGTGGCCCCTGAGGCCCTCCTCACCTCTCAGCCAGGTGCCACCACCAAGCCTGTGACCTGCGGCTCACGGTCTCAGCACACGGACCCGTCACCCGCAGGGGCATCAGAGCACCACGGGGAGGGGTCTGCTGCCTCCTGCACCCTCACCCCCCACCGGGGAAGTGTCCTCAAGGAAACCTCAGACGGAGGGCGAGGAACGAAGCACACAGCCTCCCAGGTCCAGGGGAAGGGCCGCGGTGGATGGGGGAAGGCCGGGAGCTCTCCCCAGCAGGGGGGCACCCTCACCTTCGCAGGTGACCCCGTCCACGTCGCTGAGCTGGTAGCCGCGCCGGCAGTAGCACTGGTAAGAGCCGTAGACATTGGCACACTCCTGGCTGCAGGGACTGCTCTGACACTCGTTCACATCTGAAAGGACAGGTCCCGGTCACTGTCACCGCTCACGCCGTCACAGCCACCGCCCGACCCCTCTCCACCCCCCACACAGAAGCCAGGTCTCAGGCACATGGCCAGCAACCTGCCTGGGGTCACCCCACAGGAACAGGGAGAAGGGAAGAGAGGCCCCATGCCAGCCTCTCGTGGCAGTGAGCCTGGACCCTCATCTCTGCCACGCCCCAGTCAGGCCATCTCCCACCAGGACAACGGTGACAGCCCTGAGGGCCAGGCCCCATTGGGCACCAGAATCTGCTCTGGGTCTCCAGTGGGAACTTGAGCCTGTGCTCCTCCTCGCCTCCCGGATGTCATCCTAAACAGATAATGGCTCGTGGGACCCAGTCCACGGGACAAAACTGAGGCTCCAACGCTTTGAGCTCACGGAGTCACTCAGCGACTCTAAGGTATGGCTCACGGGTCCCCTTTGCCTAGAGCAGAGATCAGTGGCCATGGTGACATGCAGCCCTCCGTGGGCTTGGTGAAGATTCACTGGAACACAGCCACCTCCTCTTACTCTGACCAATGGCTGTTTCTGTGCCACTGCAGCAGTAGTGGGGTGGTGACGAGAGAGACTGTGGCCGGGAAGGCCTAACAGTCACCTGAGGGAGGAGCACTGCCCACCCCTGGCCCAGAAGGTGCCTCTCAGGTTGACTTCCTGCTACTTTGGGGCAGGGCGGGAGGGAATGTCCACTCACCTCTCACCTGGGCCTTCATCTTTGCAGCCCCCACCGCCCTCGGGGCCCCCGTCCACCTGTGCCCAGGGTGGTTTCCCACCGCACCCTAGACAGGCTTCCTGGTGCAGGAACCGGGTTCTTGCTCCATGCCTGGGCAAGGCACTTTATAAATGCTTAGAGAGGTGGCTCGGCAAGGCCGGCCGGGCCCTGCTCACATCCATAGTATTGTCTGGTAGCAAAGGTGTGGACGTCTGCTCTCCAGTGGCTGAGGAATGGCCAGGGGAAGCATGAGCCAGTAATCATCATGACAGCAGCAGCAGCCACAGAGGCAACACAGCAGTCTCCATGCGTCCAGCTCTTGGTCTTGTGCCTGTGATGAGCTCATCACGTGGTTCAACTCATTTCCCCCGGGAGACCCCCACAGTCAGGTCAGTCCTACTGTCTCTGTTCACAGAGGAGGATGCCAACCCAGAAATGTGAGCTACTTCCTCAAGGCCACACAAACATCAGGACTGGGATTTGAGCCCAGGCCTGAGAGAAGCCTGGCTCAGGAACTGTGTTCCAATGCACACGTGTGTTGGGTCCGGTTCCTGGGGACACGTCCCAGAACTCTCAGGGAAGCCCAAGACCCATGACCCCATCACACCACCCATGATGCAGTGTGAGAATCGTGCACCGGGGCAGATGCCCAGCCCCCTCCTTGGGCCGTGTCATTGGAAAGGGCACCTTTTTCTTTATGTGCAGCAATGGAGATAGAGCCCAGGGCCTCACGCGTGCCCGGCAAGTGCTCCCCACAGAGCCACCTCCCAGCCAGGGAGCCTCCTTAATTCAGACTTTGAACCTGCCATGCTCCAGAGAATCTTGCCCCCTGGGTCACTGCACTCAGAGCAGGGCACGGCGGGCACCGTGAGGCACTGGCAAGGCCCATCCAAAGCGTTCCCAGTCCCTGCATGAGATGTGACACCTTTAGAGCACCTACCATGGGCCAGGCCCTGGCATGGGGGCAGACAGCTCAGCAGCCAGGAGACGCTGTTTTCTGAGCACGCAGAAACGTGCTCAAACACGAGGGGCTCTGCCATCCCCACCTCAGCAGACTTGGCCAATTTTGGCACAGCTGCTACCAGAGCACCACTGTGTCCCCACAGTGAAGACCCCACACCCCTTCCAAGCCCCTGCCTGGGAAAGCTCACGTTGCTGGAGGAATTTACTCTTCCAGCCAAAGCGCAGCAGCCGTGGCCCGACCTCCCCGTGCCTCCTTTCCCTTCAGAGAACCTTGCAACGTGAATCCTCTCTGCCCCTTAGATGCGGACCTTCCACGGCCCAGAAGCACCTGTTCAAGGACCCAGGAACCTTTCCCATGGACCCTCATCCTCAGGAAGGCTAAGACCTGCCTCCAGTCTGTAGGGGGGGGGGGTCTGCACTCCACTGGGTGAGCAGCGGCAGCTGGCCAATCCCAGAGGGCACCATGGGACCCCCGCCCTCTTGCCCTTGGTGCCAAACTGTTTAAAAGCTTCTCCATCGGCCTCGTGGGCAGTCTGAATATGACCCGTTCCAGGTCTCTACGCGGTGTCTGGCTTTTGCTCCTCTTTGGCATGTCAACCCATTTCCCCTGTGAGGTCAGTTGTCCCCAAGTCACCAAGCAGGGGCCCTTCGTCTCTACATCCTGTGCACACAGCCACATCCCGTGCACAATCTCCAAGAATGGAGGTTCCTGGAGGAACCGGAACCCGGTGGGAGCGTCCCCTAAGGAGCAAACCCCTCACAGGTGTCTCTCTGGCTCGCAAGCCATTTAGTGGGGAAACACAAACCAGCCTCCAGGGACCCTGTGGGAGGCGGCAGAGCTGGCCTCCGCCCACGCCCAAGCCCAAGCCCAAGCCCATTCGCACCTTCGCAGGAGCGGCCGTCCACTGAGAGCCGGAAGCCCACGGAGCAGCTGCAGTGGTAGGAGCCGGGAGTGTTCTCACACTTGTGGCCACACAGGCGCCCAGGGTAGCGCTGGCACTCGTTGATGTCTGGAAGAGAGGGGGGCAGCTCAGGGCACCGCCACCTGCAGAGGGCCACACTTCACCCTCCTGCTAATGGCTGCAGTTCACGGCCCACCTGCTTCATCAGCTCTGATGACAGAGGCAAAGTGACTTGTCCCACATACAGAGCAGCACAGCAGCAAGGCCAGACCCCCCTGGCGTCCTGTGCCAAGCCCTGTGCTCCTGACATGGTGGCATATATGGACAGTGCCCTCCCACCAGCTCTCCACCCATGCCCACAGGGAGGATCCACTGGGATCTGGGATCCGGCAAAGGGGATGTGGCGGGGAAGCCCCTGCCAGCCCCCACTGAGCACCCTGGCTGGGGAGGAGCGGGGACTGACCCCACTCCTTGTCATCTTTGGCTCCTGCTGCCAGGGGCACCTGGGAAATCACTAGCACTTCTGCCACCTGCAGACCTGGGCTCAAGTCTCTCAGGACCTGGGGGTTGGGGTGTAGCAGAACACCCACCCTGCAGTGGGGACAAGCTCACAGTGCGAGGGCCCTGATGGAGGCCCAAGGAGGGGTGGCTGCCCGGGAGCTAAGACGGGTATCCTGGTGGGGCCTTGGCTTGGGGACTCTGCCTGCACTTGGGGCTTTGGGAGAAGGATGGCACCGTGTCAGTCCAGCCAACAGAGACCGTGTCCTGTGTGGTGGCAGCTGGCTGGCCCCCCGAGGCTGGAAGGACACCCACGTACCCACACACGTCCTGCTGATGCCGTCAAAATAGTAACCAGCCTTGCACTCGCAGCGGAAGCTGCCAGGAGAGTTCACGCAGTGGTGCTCCTTGCCGCAGGGCATGGAGGGGAGTGAGCACTCGTCCACGTCTGCAAAGGAGGCAGAGATGCAGAGAAAGGCCTCAGCGGTCCCCAGGCCTGAGGCGCACTCAAGTGAACCCTGACACTCAGCACCACTCTGCTCTCCGGGCTGCGGCGCGGCCCACACAGCCCCAGCCATGGAGCCTGCGCTGGCCGACCCGAGTGAACCTCAGCAGGCAGAAGTGCCCAGTGAAAAAAATAACAAAACCATGGCATTTGCAGGGAAATGGATGGCATTAGAGCAGATTATGCTAAGTGAAGCTAGCCAATCCCTTAAAAACAAATGCCGAATGTCTTCTTTGATATAAAGAGGGCAACTCAAAACAGAACAGGGAGGAAGAGCATGAGGAGAAGATCACCATCAAACAGGGACAAGAGATGGGAGGGAAAGGGAGAGAGAAGGGGAATTGCACAGAAGATGGAAGGAGACCCTCATCGTTATACAAAATCACATATAAGAGGAAGTGAGGGGAAAGGGGAAAAAAAACAAGGGAGAGAAATGAGTTACACTAGATGGGGTAGAGAGAGGTGATGGGAGGGGAGAGGAGGGGAGGGGGTAAAGGAAGGGCATAGGAAAGGCAGCAAAATACAACAAACACTAGTACGGCAGTATGTATAAACGTGGATGTGTAACCAATGTGATTCTGCAATCTGTACACATGGTAAAAATGGGAGTTCATAACCCACTTGAATCAAATGTATGAAATATGTCAACAGCATTGTAATGTTTTGAACAACCAATAAAAAAAAAAAAAAAGAAGTGCCCAGTGACGCACAGGGCACCGAGAGTGTCCTGGGTGTCATGGAGAAGGCCCTCTTCCCTGGCAGGGGTCTGGGATGGCTGACCACCCAGTCAAAGACACAGGGGTAGGTGGGCAGAGGAATAAGAGCAAACGGCCGGCCGGGGACCCTGTGTCTCCTGGGGCGTGCCGAGACCTATTTCATCTGGATTACAAGGCTCATGAAGTTGGAGCCCAGAGAACTGAACTGTAAGCAGCTGTTTGAACATCTGTCCTTTGTCACCAAAGGGGAGCTGCTGAAGGGCTGTGAACAGGGAGGCATGACAGTGTCGGGAAGATTGGAGCCGGGCTGGAGGCAGGGATGAGCTGGCATGCCACAGCCGCGGTCCAGGCCAAGTAAAGGCCTGGGCCTGGGAATGGGCAGTGGGATAGAAGGACAGGCAGAAATGACTTCCTCCCCTTCTAGAAAAAAGGGGGAGGGAGTGCACGGGGAGCAGACAGAAGGTCAGTACCAACCGACACAGCGAGTTCCCTCCTCGTTGAGGTGGTAGCCCCGGCCACAGTTGGGCACGTTCTTCTGGCACGTGTAAGAGCCCTCTGTGTTGATGCACGTCTGCCCGACAGGGCACGGGGCACTGATACTTAAACACTCATTGATATCTGTGCGGGGAAGAGGAAGACGGACGGTCACACATGGAGGGCGTCCAGAGCCCAGCAATGATCTCTGAAGAAGCTCCTCCTTCCGCCTCTTTCCCAAACCACAACAGATGCTGCTCCAGTCCCTTCATCCTGGACCTCATGGCTGCCTCCCAGCTAATTCCAAATCTCACGAGCACACACAGCCTCAAACACCCCTCCCTGGCCCTCCTTCCTGACCCCAAATCTCCCACACTGCCATGTCCCACGTTCCACTGAGCCGGCCCTCGCCTGCCTGGCTTTCCTGTTCCACACAGTCCACACAGGTGGACGGAGCCCCTTCCCTGAGCAGGCTGCTAGGGAGGCAGAGGTGACCGTCCCTTCTGTGCCAATGCTGAACCCTACAGAGGCTCTGGGTGCCTCTGGTCACTGGCCGGGCCCTGTGTGCCTCTGCAGCCCCGCCTGGCCAGTCCTCTGCCCTCGCAGCAACTGCAGCCCCACTCAGGTGAGGTCCCAGTCCCCTCCTCTGCCTGCTAGCCATGGCTTTGGGTGCCACTTCCACAGAGCCTTCCCAGGTCCCCATCTGGGTCATGGAGCCTGTGCTGACAGAGGCCAGCTGGGAAGAACTGTCCCCTGAGCTCCCTGCCTGGGAGACTCCCTCCCAGGGCATACACGCCTCCAGAGTGGGGACCTGGCTGCACACTTCTAGTGGACACCTGGCGGTGTGGACCAGGAAGTAGCGCATCAGCTCGTGCCTCACGCTCAGATGCGGTGTCAAAACACAGATGAGACTGCTACTAGGGGGCCCTTCCAAAAGGACGACTTTGGGGAAGTCACCTCCGAGAATCTCCTAGTTCAGAAAAGCATGAGGGGTGGGGGACAAGAGTGGGCAGTGATGGCAGAAGCCCCGCCACAGCCAGGCGGCTCCTCCCAACCCTGGGGTGGGCCTCTGCACCAGTGCCACGCTTTAGAGCTTGTCTGAGGTGACCCAGTGTGCCCTACACCAAGACATCAGGACCCAGAGAGAGCAGGTGACTCCCCAGGTCCACAGCAGCAGTGTGGGGTAACAGCCCAGGCTAGAGTCTCGCCTCCCGGCCAGTGCCAGGTCCCCTACGTGAAGGTCACAAACCCCAGCCCTGGGCCAGTCCAGCCGCTGCCTGCGCTTGTGAATAAGGTTTTATGGGCACACGGTTGGGCCCACTCCTCCTCGGAATGCCCGCTGCTGCTCACTCACAACTGCCAGGGCTGCGTGCTGGCCACCGAGACTGGTGTTTATCACAGAGACGTTGGTATTTGTCATTCAGCCCTCACGGACCTTCCCCCTGAGCTGGCCTACCCCTCTGAGATCTGTTTCCCAAATTCTGTTCCATGGCACCCGGGTGTTCCTAGAAACATCATGAGCTTCATAGAGAGGGTCCCCAGGCCTGAGAGCTCCACCGCGTCAGGCAATGGGTAAGTGAGTGCGTGAACTGGAGGGTGAACAAGCGAAGCACAAATCGATATAAAAAATCCCCTAGGTCCGGTCCGCGGTCCACCCTCCCCCTAGGGATCCCCTAGAGGTCCCCTAGGGGTCCACGTGGGAAAAGCCCAGCCGTCAGGGCCTTTGCTTGGCTTGGCCCGGCGCCTCTGGGACTCAGTGGAACCTCTGCTGTCCCAGGACCTGAGAGTGTCCCTTGGCACACGGGCTCCAGGGTGTGGGCCATGCCTGGCCAATTCTCTCCTCCTCAGGGAGGAAGGGACGACAGAGGACAGGGAGAGGAGTGAAGGAACGGAACAAAGAAAACCCAGCGAAGACAAGGCGGTCTCAGGCCTTCAGCGACCCAGGCCCCGGCAGTGGGCGGCTCTCTGCTGCAGGCTGTGGCTGGAGGGGGCTGGAAAGGGTTCTGGGAGCTCTGGGTCCTTTTGGAAGGACCACGGAGCAGGCTGCTGGGGTGCGGCCCGTGAGCTGCTGACCCAGGGCCTCTGTAGCCTCCCCCGGATGGCCTGGAGCGCTCCTCGACCTGGACGTACTCTCCCCAGGAAGAACCCTCTGCTGATGTAGCGAGTTACTACTTAAAGATGAAGGAACGAGCTGACGCTGGGGGATTTCTAGATCTATCGTCCAGCAGAAAGAAAAACAAGCGGCAGACCCGCCCAGTCCTGGGGCCTGTCTTTTCTACTGAGGTCTCACTTCTTTGTAAATGAAGATGTGATAACTTTTGCAATAAAAAAAGATAGTTTTAAAAAGATGGGTCCTGGGCTGAGGATGTGGCTCAAGCGGTAGCACGCTCGCCTGGCATGCGTGCGGCCCGGGTTCGATCCTCAGTACCACATACCAACAAAGATGTTGTGTCCGCCAAAAACTAAAAAATAAATAAATAAAATAACTATTTAAAAAAAAAAAAAAAAAAAAAAAAAAAAAGATGGGTCCTGGACTTGACTGTGGGGAGTGAGTATTCCAGAACAGGGCGCCCGGCGCCCGCCAGCACACTGGGCTAGGGGGACCCTGAGAGCTCTGGAGATCTCACTTCGGACCCAGAGGGGGCCACATCCTTCCTGTGGAAGGGCTTTGTCCCTCCTGGCCCTGGCTCTCCCCCGACCTAGGGGGGACAGAGAAGGACGGTCCCTTCTTCCCACCGCTCCTGCACCTCGCCCCTCAGCGTGCTGTCCCCGAGGAGGGAAGATGAGACCTGTGTTGAGACTGGCAGAGGTCTCTTCCTGGTGGCCTTGGGCTCACTTTGCCATGAGTCAGGGTTTCCATCCTCAACAGATGCCAGCCTCGTCCCACAGCCCCTCGAAGCAGGCTGCAAGTCTGAGCAGGACCCCCCACCTCTGAGCCCTGAGGGATCCACCGCCTCCCTGATCACCGCCCCAAGTGCCGAGCGACAACCGTCCTGTTAGCTAGAGGCTGGCAAGGGGCCGACTGGCCACCAGCAGAGGCCCCCACAGCCCAGATGCCTCTGCACGGGAGGAGGGGAGGCTGGAGGGGCAGAGGATGGGACGGGTTCAGCTGAGGCTCCTGCCCTAAGGGATCCCTGCTACACTTGCCTGTCAATACTTGAGGTGGTAAAGTCAGAAGCAGGAGGAAGAGCTTTCAATTCCATTTCAAAGAAAAGTACAAATTCTGTAAGAAAAGTTAGGGCAGCAGCAAGACAAATCTGCACAGTAGTGCAGCTTTGTGGGGAAGGGCTGCGGCCACCCCGGGTAGGCCGGGTCTGTCCGGTGGCACCCGCAGCCACTCCCTGACCTCCAGGGCAGGACCTGGGAGCTGAGCAGAGGGGAGGGAAAGCCAGCAGCTCGGACTCAGGTACCACCGCAAGCAGTGACAGAGCCAAGTGGCAGCTGGACGACATGGAAGTGGGGACGCAGGTCTCACCCACACCAAGTCCTGGGGCCTGGGTGGTCTCCCCGGCTCCTGTCGTGACACTCGGTTCATGTGGGATTTCCTCCCCTTCCACAGGGTCTCCCTCTGACACCTCCTTCTTGGTGAGGTCCCCGTGACACAGTCCACTGCCCTCAGCACCTTAGGTCAGTCGCACCTAGGACCTTCACACACTCCTGCAGCCGTCACCACTGTCCACCTCCAGAACTTTTTCATCTTCCCACACGGAAGCTCTGTCCCCACTAACCACAACCCCCCACCTCTGTCCCCGGAAACCGCCACTCCACTTCCTGTCCGTGCGAACTCCACCGTGAACACCAAGTGTTTCTGACAGGTGGATGGCTGTGGCAGGTCCACCCCCACGAGCGCCCTGCTGTCTGTGGCTTCGGGCGGTGGGCTTCACCCCGGCCTCAGGCCCCACAACCACATATCACGGCTGCCCCCATTTCACAGGGAGAAAGCCGAGGCTCACAGAAGGAAGCAAGTGCTCTTCAGCCACGCAGTTTAAAACCAAAGGCCTCTAATCCAAATCCAAACTCTTTCATCTAAACCAGTGGCCAGCGAGCCACAGCCCTGGTCAAACGCAGCCTGTGGCCAGTGTTTGTAAATTAAGGTTTATTGGAATATGACCTTGCCCAGCTGTTTTTGTACAATCTGTGGCTTTGAACTGTACGGCAGAGTTGAGTAACTGTGACAGAGACCACACGGCCCGTAATGCCTAAAATGATTGCCACGGGACCCTTCACAGAAGCTTTGCCACCCCTGGTCCTTGCTCTGCACATCCCTCAATTCCAGGTGTGACCACAGCCAGGCCTTCCCCGCCTGGTGGACCGTGCATCTGGCGGCAGCGTGGCTTACCAATACAGCTGCCTAGAGCATCCTGTATAAATCCGCTCTTGCACTGTAGCTTGGGTCTGCAGCGGAAGGATCCCAGAGTATTCTGACAGATAAAATCGGGGGGGCAGTTATGAATACCACTCTCACACTCGTCAATATCTGGTGCATCATAAAAAAAGGAGATTGTTAGCAAGAGTCCTGCCAGAGGCATCACACAACACTTCAATATCACAAGAAAACTTTATCAAAAATGCTCACTACTCAGACTACAACCCCAAACATTCCTACAGAGAGGTCACAAACAGAGTGCTCCCGCTGCTGAGGACTAAAAACGCAGCCTTTCTCTGCCACGGCCCTTGGGAGGCGAGGGCTGTATAAACACACAGCCCAGGCGTTTCCCTGGCAGATGGAGCCATCGTTACTCATCCAGATAAAGTGCATGTTTCTTTCATAAGGCAATTTTCTTAGTGCCAATAAACACAGCTTCTATATATCTTATTCATTCTGAGGTGCTTAGAATGTTCCAGATATTAAGAATGATTGCATCGGGAAGGGATGTCAGGGCTGCCCTGCCTGGCAGCTTGGACAGGTCAGACGTTCAAAGCTGGGCATCAGCTGGCCTGGACCTGGGCTCTGGGGTCAGCCCATCACTGGGCTGGGCAGCAGGCTTGGCAGCCTGAGCTTGCTCAAAGGCCCCCTGACACCCAGAGGGCGTGCCTGGCTCTGGAGTCACCCTCATAATTCAAAGATGGATGTTTTAATGCAAGTGCTGCCGTCTTTCTGGAGGGCTTGAAGCCCTGCGCAGACAACTATGTTCTAAAAGGTCCTCATCATACACTCTCTGCCAATGGCAGGCAGGGAGACCAGCAGTCAGAAACGCCACGCTTTTACGCAGCGGAAGGGGTGATGCTCTGAGCGTCCAGGAAGCTGGAGCCAGAGGGGAGCCAGCTGTTGTGCAAAGCACTTGTTTTCTTTGGAGGGGGATGTTTGTTTTTGTACAAAGCACCTGTGAGCACCTGAAATCCTTCTCTGTCTGGTTTAACTGACCAGGCACTGAGCCTTTAAACCCAAGTGGGCCATCATCATTAATGTGGCACCAGCTCTTCCCCTCGCCCTGTGGGCCTCCTGTGGGTGAGGAGACAGTAGCCCAGGCAGCCACACAGGGGCAGCACCACAGAGCCCAGACCAGTACTGGGCCACCCTCCCCTCAGCGCTCGGCCCCAGCTGGGGAGAGGTTCCCAGCCCAGGCCGTACCTTTGCAGTTATTGTCCTCTGTGAGCTCATAGCCAGTCCCGCAGCTGCTGTCCCGCTGACAGCGGAAAGAGCCCACGGTATTGATGCAGGATTCTCCCAGACGGCAGCTGTGGCTGCCTGTGATGCACTCATTGACATCTAGGAGAGATTCAGGGACATGAAGTAACCAGGCAAGAACTTCGGATCCCTGCACTTCATCAGAGGAAAGTTCTAGAAGCCGGGGCGGAACTGGCTTCCTGCATCTGTCAAACTGCCCAAACTGAGCTGGGTCCTGCCGTGAGCCCATCCCGCTGTGCCTCGGGATGCTGCCCTGACCAGCCCTCACCAAATCCAGCCCAAGGATTCGCTGCCTTCCGACTGGCAGACCCAGGGCCCTGAGTAAGTGCTGGGCCCTGGACTGGAGTCCAGCGGTCTCCATGAACCCCATGAAGGGGCAGCATCTCCCCATCTCCTAGCTGGGGAAAGGCCAAGGGAGGCTGAGGGACATGCCCAAGGCCCTCAGCCGGTCCCAGATCCAGAGCCAGGGTGGACCCTAAAGCCAGGCCCTTTCTCAGCCCTGGGGGTCATATTCTTCTGACGAGTGTCTTGCCAGGAGCCACTGCCCTGCCTACTCTGGAGAGCCAGTCCCAGGCTGTCTCCGCCCACCAAGGGGACCTGTCAACCCTGCTCAGACCTGGCACAGGCTCCAGGCAGAGCGGCGGAGTCTTACCTTCACAGGAGACACCGTCAGGCAGCAGCTGGTAGCCCACAAAGCAGGAGCAGACCACCTGGTCCCCGGTGTCCCGGCACTGCTGCTGGCAGGGCCCACCCCCTGCAAGCAGAGCCGGCGTGAGCGGGGCCAGCCACGTCCAGAGGTCTCTGGAGCCACCCGCGGCCCCAGGGAGACCCCCAGATACTGGCTCTGGTCACCGCTGGGTCTGACAAATCAGGCAGCCTACAGCTTGGCCTCTGTAGTTACAGTGGAGCTGTGAGGGACAAGGCAGGGACGGGGTGCAGCTTGCTGCCAGCCACAGACACTGAGGAAGCAGGCCTGTCCCAGCTCCAGCAGCTGTGGGCCTCTGTGCTGCAGGTTCCTGGCTTCCCCCTGGATCCCAGAGCCACCTCTGCCCCCTCACCTCCTACAGGGCAGCCAGAGCGATGCTCAAGTGCAACCTCAGGGGCAGAAGCCTCTGCCCAGGGCCTCAGGGTCCTGCCTGCTGCCCTTCACATGCTGGTCATCATGCTAAGCCACTCTCAGCTGCTGCAAACGGGCTGTCCTCTCCCCCAGGAAGACCCTCCCCTCAGGAGGCTGGCTCCCTGGGGCTTTCTGTCCCTCCCTCTCCTCCCCTCCCAGCCTCACTGCTGCCTGTCACTGCACCCCGACCACATCATCTTGTCATTAAACTGGCTCCCCAGTTAACACCTGACCACAGGGCCAGCTGCTGGGTGACCATGTGCAGCAGACCTGCCAGTCCGGACATGCCCGGATGCTCACGAAAGAGCGAGAGTGTGACCCTGAGGGAAACAACCACCAAGGCCCTCTGGATTTTAAATATTCCCACGCTTCCCTGTGAGACAAGTTAATATGTCTGACAGCACGAGGCTGGGGCTCAGGTCGGGAAGGCAAGAAACGCTCGGCCCCTCCCTGAGGTCTCCCGGCCTCTTGGACGCCAGCGGTCACCCTCTGAAGCCTGTGAGCTTGGGAATGTCCAGCACACACTGCAGAGAGGGGGCTTTTCACACTAGTTGCTGTGGCCCCTGCCCCACCAGCCCCACCAGGCCAGCTCTGGAGAGTCTAGGGAAGCAGGAGGGCAGGCCCAGGGGCCTGGGTTCAAGTCTCCAGGGAACGGCCGTGGAGATCCGGGGCCTTACCTCGGCAGCGGTCATTCAGGTAGGGGTCTTCCTGTTCCTCCTCTACCTCAGAGACCTTAGCTGAGGGGAAACAGAGAGCAAGAGAGATTACCTAGAGTCCACCTCACCTTAGAAGGAACTTCCCATCAGTGTCAAGCAGGACACCACTCAGTCCTCCTGAAAGCAGCGGAACGCTCATTTATCCTCATTAAAACAGAATTTTCCTCATGAAGGTAGCTCACCTTCTCCAAGGTCTGAGAAACAGAAGGGCCCAGGCACGAGGGAGGCCATCGCTAACTCCAGGCCCACAGCTGGGACACGGTCTCTACCTCCCCATAAGACCCCCAAGGCCCATGGCAGAGCATGTGGCCAGTGCCTGAACCGCCCTGCGGGCCCCAGCAGGCCTTCGCTGCCTCCAGCTGACTCCCCCAGCCCTGCTGCAGACCACAGCGGCCTGCACACCCGCAGGGCCTGGGGGGGGTGTGTGCCTGGGGAGCACACAGTAGGCCCACCATAAACGCCAGCTTCAGGAAGGCCACCGTGAAGCCCCCACAGAGGAGGTGCCACTGGAGAGAAGTCTGGGGCAGGGATCAAAGTGGATCCAAGACAGGAGAGGAAAACACCTGGAGCCACAGAGACCTCCCAGAGAGGCCAAAGCAGGAGACAGAAATCACAGAAACCTCCCAGACACGGAGGAACTCTGCCCAGGATGAGGGCTGGGCTTGTTTACTGTAAAATGTCATCTCTGACTTCAAAAGCCCAGGAGGGAGCAGGAATGTAGTCCTAATTCCACATCAGAAGTCAGCTCAACAGTGACCGCAGCAGCCTGGACTTGAAAAACTAAAATCTAATGTGATTGATCAAGGCAGAGCCACGGGTCACAAAGCTAGAGGGAGAATGGCGTGACTGAGAGACCTGGGAGCGCTACCCTTTTATTTTTGTTTGTTTGGGGTACTGGGGACTGAACCCAGGATGCTCTGCACCACACTGAGTTACATCCTGGCCCTTATTTTAGTTTTTTAAAAATTTTTGGACAGGGTCGCACTAAGCTACTGAGGGTCTCACAAAGTTGCTTAGACTGGCCTCAAACTTGCAATCCTCCTGCTCAGCCTCTCAAGTCTCTGGGATGACAGGCGTGTGCCACCATGCCCAACTGGCAGAGTTCTTCCCCCTTAACCCCTTCCTGTACCTTCCCCCTTTTCAACAGAAAGGGGCAGAGCCCAGAGAGGGCTGGGAACAGACAAAGACCCAGCAGGCGTGGGCAGGGCAGATAGGGTGCCTCTCCAGGGTACTCCACTCTGGCACTGGAGGCCACCGGGCAAGCAGGAGAGGTCACAGGCACCAGGAAGTCTCCTACAGGGTGGAGCCAAACCACAAGGCCCAGGACAAACAGAGGGGAGGGAGGGCAGGGCTGGTGCACCCAGCTGCAGCCTCCGGAAGCTGCCTCTGGACGTGCCCCTTGCTGAGGAAGCATCTGTCCCTGAAAGAGGCACCTCCAGCCTCTGGCCACACACCCTGGGCTCCAGAGGGAGAGGGGGCTCCCACCAGGCCCCTGCTCTGTGTGCTGGCCATGTGACCTCGAGCACCAGCTGCACATCCCAGAAACTGAGCAGAGGCAGCCAGAGCTGTAGGCAGGGTGGAACCCAGAGGGGGCACCGTGTTCCACTCTCCATCCTTCCAGCACCTCCCGCAAGTCCATTCCCACATGCCCTCGGCACTCGTCAGGGACGCTGGAATCCACGGATGCTCAAGTCCCTTACATGACATGGTGCAGGATCTGCACGTGACCTACATGTACCCTCCGTATGCTCAATTACTTTTTTTGTTTGTTTGTTTTTGTACCTGGGATTGAACCCAAGAGCACTTCCCCACTGATATATGTATATACATATACATAGATGCTAAGTGAAGTATGCCAATGCCAAAATCCAAAGGCTAAATATATAGGTGATTTAGAGACAGGGTCTTACTAAATTGCTCAGGGTCTTGCTAAGTTGCTGAGGCTGGCTTTGAACTTGCAATCCTCCTGCCCCAGCCTCCTGAGCTGCTGGGATTACAGGCGTGCACTACCATACCTACCTTACTTTTGACACCTAGAACAACACAAATTCTTTTCTTTCTCTTTTATTTTTGTACAAGCACTTGCTTTATTGTAACTTCAATGTAGAAGAATGGGGAAAATATTCTTTTTAATAAGTGGTAGTGAGTCGATGCTTAAAAATTGTGACTTTAAAAATTGTGACTTCACCCCACTTTATACCTGAGAAATCATAAACGCAGTGTGGGTTGTTGGTTTATTTTTACTCTTATTATTATTTTATATACATATACACAATGAAATATTTTCTGTTTGTTCTTTTTTACGTACACATGACTCAAGAGTGTTTTTTTGACATATTATGTATCCATGGAGTATAACTTCCCACTCTTGTTGTACATGAAGTGGAGTTAGTTACCCTGGTCGTGTATTCATATATGAACATAGGAAAGTCATGACCTGTTCAATCTACTATCTTTCCTATTTCCACCCCCCTCCCTTCCCATTTGTCTAATCCAATGAACTTCTATTCTTCCCTCCCCCACTTGTTGAGGGTTAGCATCCACATATCAGAGAGAATATTTAGCCTTTGGTTTTGGGGGACTGGCTTATTTCACTTAGCATGGTAGTCTCCAGTTCCATCCACTTATGAGCAAATGCCATAATTTCATTTTTCTTTATGGCTGAGAAATATTCCATAGTGTACATAGACCACATTTTCTTTATCCATTCATCTGTTGAAGGGCACCTAGTGGGTTCCATTGCTTGGCTATTGTGAACCGAGCTGCTACAAACCTTGCTGTGGCTGTGAGCATACAACACAGATTCTAAGTAAACAGTTGTTAGGCTATATTATTTAGGGAATAACATGGGGAAAAGTCTGCACATGCTCAGTGCAGATGCAATTTTTTTTCTCCCATATTTTTGATTTGTGGTTGGTTGAATCCATGAATGTCACAACCATGGACAGAGAGGGCCAACCTTGCTTATGTACACACACACCCCCCGAAGAACCTTGACCCGTGCACCACCCAAGAGGGAAGAGGGGGGTTACCTGTGTCTTGGAGGTCCCCCACATCCCTAGGGGTGAAGTCCGCCGTCTCCTGTCCCTTGACACAGCATGCCCGGAACACCAGCCCACACTGGTAGCCGATCATGAGGCTGGGCTCGCAGCTCTGGCCCCGGGCCTGGGCCACCCGCCCCAGCACACAGCAGTGGCAGCATCTCTGAAAATAGCAAAAACTCAGACAGGCCCACACAGGGTCCCACAGGGACCCAGGGGACGCCTCTCAGATTCCCCTGGTCTTCAGCATGAACAGCGGGTGGGGGGCACGTCTGACTTAGCCACTAGGTGCTTCCCTGAAATTCCACGGTACACAGCGAAGCCACCAAGTCCCCAGCTCTCCTGATCAGCTTTGGAAGGGGGCCTGCAGTGCCCGGCCCCCAGCACAAGTCCTGCCTCCTCTCCCAACCTGCTAAGGACTGCCCTCACACCCTGCCCTGCAGAACCACCCCACCCGCCCACCCCTCCAGGGAGAGGGAGCCCCACAAAGCCCTGGATGCTGGTTGTTTGTGTGGTCTAAGATGTCTCCACTGCGCCTGGAAGGAACGCACGTCGTCCCCCAGGCTCCTGGGGGTCCAGGCTGTGCTTTGAAAGCACAAGAACCTTAAGGCACCAGCCAGGCAGGGGACAGGGTTACGGCCTGCAGGTGGCACCAGTGGAGCCCAGCCCTGCGAGGAGGCAGCCATGGACACCCAGGTCCTGCTGCCAGGACCTTGACCAGGCCACCCGCCTCCCCCAGCTCCCTCACCGCAGCGCCTCCCCCAGCCAACGCCCTCAGGG
The DNA here is from genome assembly GCF_001458135.2 of Marmota marmota marmota. Taxonomy (NCBI): domain Eukaryota; kingdom Metazoa; phylum Chordata; class Mammalia; order Rodentia; family Sciuridae; genus Marmota; species Marmota marmota. Next base: position 3,038,706 of record NW_025999962.1, read on the forward strand.
GCCTGGGGGTCCCTGCCCACAGGGTCTCCCTCTATGGCCCATCTGTGTGCAGGCCCCCCAGGAAGGAGCCCACGTGACACCTCCAGAATCCAGACGCGGGCCAGATTCCTGCTCCAGGAACCCCCCCCCCTTGCCTCCTGGTGGGAAGGGGAGGGCTCAGGGACTCCACTCTTTGGTACTTTCTCAGCCTCCAAACCTGGCCTCCTCCTGCCCGGCTTATTTTCTGTCCCTCAGCAGAGGTAAGGGAGGGGTCGAGTGGCTCTGTGGGTCTTCCCACATCACTAGGTGGCCCTCAGGGACCTGGTCTGGAGGTGGGTCCCAGCAGCACTCGGGGAAAGGGATTCTGCCAGTGATTCACACACTTCACCTTCAGGGTGGGAGCCCGTCTGGTCCCCTGACAGGCTGCTGAGAGGCCACTTTGGAGTGGGGCCTCTCTGAACTTCCGTTTTTTCCTCCAGGGTGGTCATAAAAGTCATGTGTTATCAGGGGCCCTTATAAGGGCCCATTCTGAGCTCTAAGCCCAACTAGCCTGAGGCACACAGGAGCCCGAGGACCTCCTGGACATTGTCAGGGGGCTCAAAAGGAACTGAGCCGAGAACTCGGGGCCCTGGACGGCCTGACCTTTGCACTGTGTCTGAGGCCTGGGCAGGCTTCCCAGGTCCTCCCCGTGTTCCTAGGGGGCGCCGCACCTCAGCCTCTCACCCTTTAGCCAGCTTGGAGGTTGTAGGTGAGCTCTACCCACCACCTGTGTGGGAGGGGGCACTTGAGTGGCCTTGCCCTTCCTGGCCCAGGCAGCCAGGGGGTGGGCCAGGGGAGTGGTGTGATGGACAGTGCTGCTCATGGGGGCCCTGGCCTGTGGCCGTCAGGGGTGGCGGTGGCCCCATGTGGTCCCCAGGTCCTCACCTTCATAAACATGGCCTCGAGGCTGGCGTTGTCACCACGCGGCGGGACACAGGCGTCCTGGTCGCTGGCCAGGTTGATGCCCGCGGCACAGTGCAGCTCCTCCAGCTGGCTGTGGCAGCACTGCTCCTGGACCATCCTGGGGGCAGAGGGCAGGGCTGCACAGGTCTGCAGTGGCCCACGGCCTGTCACAGGGCTCTGTCCTCCGCGGCTTCCCAGGACAGACACAAGCACTTGGCACACAGAAGGTGCCCAATAAATGTGTAGTTAGAAAGACTGCAGAGTGGTATATGGGCTGAGTCGGGACCCGGAGTTGTGACCCAGAGGGAAGAGTCCGCTCTGAGCCTCGCCTCTCCCACAGAACGTCCCCATGTTTAAGACACGGCCCCGGGGCTGCCGATGCCGGCCCACCTCGTCCTGCAGCACACTGAGTTCTCAGCACTCACACCCACCGTCCAGGCTCACAGGGACAAGCCAGAGAGCTAAAAGCTGCAACAGTGGCTCTGGTGTGGCCCCCAGCTCTGCCACGCCTCTCGGGTATGGAGGCCTCAGCGAGGGAGGAGGACGTGACCTGCCAGGGTCACAGCCAGGGGACCAGGGACCAGAGAGCCGGGACCAGAGAGCTGGCCCACAGGCAGCAAGCAGGAGGTGTGTGTGCACGGGCGACTCCCGTCCAGACCAGAAATGACCCCAGCTCCCGCCACAGTCAGCAAGGGCAGAAGAATCACCCACTGCGTCTGGGAGAGAGGGCGGGGCTAACAGCCTCCCCGTGCAGCCATCCAGGTGGCCTCTGCCCCAGGACACAGCCCCCACCTTCCCGTCCCCCCCACCACCCTGGAGGAACCGAAGTCTACACCAGCCTTCCCCTGGCTCACGACTCCCCTGGCTTCAGAGCGGATCTGTCTACACTGAGCAGTTACACACCGTGCCCAGGCTCACAAATGAGCAAATGACAGGCATTTCACTAAACTGCCGGCGCTGTCCTTGCCCTTACCAGATCCCCACATTCCACACATTCATTCAAAACCCTTTTGCTAAACAGAGAGTCACAAATGTTGGAGCAGAGTGGAGAAGCGAGCCCTCACGCTCTGCTCACGGCAATGGAAATGGGGCAGCCATTTGGGAAACAGCATGCGGTTCCTCAAAAAATTAACAATAGAATCAGGACCCAGCGCCCCTGCTCTAGGTGTGTGCCCGAGAGAATCCAGAGCAGGGTCTGAAAGAGAGGCCTGCCCACAGTGCTCACGACAGGCCGGCCATCTGGTCTGCATTCAGCCTTGAGAAGAAGGAAACCTTGATACCACACCAAGGAACACGAGCAGCCACAGAGGGACAAGGCCCGTGTGACCCACCAACACGAGTCCTGGAGTGGCTAAGTTCACGACAGAAAACAGAGGGCGTCGCGGGGGCTGGGGCAGAGCAGGAGGAAGGGCAGAGTTCCGCCTCTGCTGGACGAAGAGCCCGGGAGGCAGGCGCTGGCGCGCTGGCTGGCCATCGTGGGTGGCTAACTGCCCCGGGAGCGCACACCCAGACACCAGGAGAGTGTGTCTCGGGTCGCATACTTTTTACCACTGTTTAAAACAACCGGCTGCAGCCCCTCTGGCCTGCTGGTTGGCGGTGCAGGCTCCAGGTACTTGAAAGCCTTGGCCTGGGGGGGACGGTTCCTCTCCAGCTTCGGGGGGCAGCGGGTGCTAGACCCTGTCCTGAGGGGAAGGAGCCAGGGCGGCCATCTGGAGGGCTGGCTGCAAGTCCTGCTCTCCTCTGGCTGCGTCCTGGACAAGCAGTTCAGCCTCAGGAAGGCTTTCCTCGCCTGCAGGGTCAGGCAAGGCCACCTCCCTCAGCCAGCCATGTCACAGTGGCCCTTGAGCCCTGGGGCACAGCAGTGGCCTGGAGGTTAAAGCCTCACCCAACGTCACGGCTGCCTTTGTCCGACTGGCCCTGGCATTGGAGTGGCTGGCAAAGGCCATATCAAGAGTCAGCCCAGAGCACCCTGGCTGCCGTCCCCACCCACCTTCACTTCCTGGGTGGGTGACCTTGGGCTGATGGTTGTCCTCGCGCACGTTGAAGGCAATGGGTCTTGGCTGCAGGGCACCGGGAGGGGAGCACAGAGCTGCCCAGCTGCAGCCCCCTCTTCCGGGACTGCCAAGGGAGCCAGTGTGTAAACCAAAGAACCAGAGTTTCTAGGTGCCATTCTGGGGAGAGTCACAAAGCTGGTCACTCTACCCTGTCCTGGCAGAGCCTCCGTCATCTGCCCCAAACGCTCTCCCTGGCTAGACTTGCCAAGCACGTCCTGGTCCTGGGGTGCAGGGGCGGGTTGTTTGTTTTGGTAGCTGTTGTTTTGTGACTAAGGATTAAACCCAGGGGCACTTAACCACTGGGCCACATCCCCAGCCCGAGACAGGCCCTCACTAAGTTGCTGAGGCTGGCTTTGCACTTGTGATCCTCCTGTCTCAGCTGCCCGAGTGGCTGGGGTGACAGGCTGCATCTCTGCACTCGGCTCATGGTGGGTTTGTGAGAGGCCTGTCCACCCTAATGAGGCCTGAGGGCGAGGACTCACTGGCCCCACAGAGCAGGACCCCAGGGCCTCCACCTCACCTTCCTGCCAACCCACCAGCCTCTCGTGCCACCTGCATGCAGGTGGGTGTTCCTTTCTGTGCCCTCCAGCTCCTGACCAGGCTCCCAGAGGCCTCCTTGGATCTCCTCTTAGATGTCCAAGGGCACCCTAGACACATGTGCCCCCTAAACAAATGTGCCCGTCCCAGCACCCCAGCTGCCTCTCCAGTGCCCCTTGTCACCTAAACTGCCTGCCCAGCCCCTCATAGCCAGGCCCTGGAGCGGAGCCTAAGGCCACCTCTGCATCCCACTCCACTCAGTAAGGACAACCCGGCGGCCTGCCTCCAAGTCACGCCCACAGCCAGCCAAGTCTCTCCCTCTCTCCGGGCTCTCACCCAGCTCCAAACCACCAGCACCTCCCGGGATGGTTAAAACAGTCAGTTAGGGCCTGGGCTTCCATCTTCCTCCCTCCCCCCCCTCCTTCCAGGCAGGGTCCCTTTTAAAGGCAAGTTCAGACAGATAAGCGCCCACTTATCCCTGCTCAGAACCTTCCACCAGCTCTCAGCCCTTCAGTCAGCCTCTGCCACGGCCACCAGGCCTGGGACAACCACCCTGCAGCACCCTGGCCAGCCTGGATTCCTCCTGAGCTCATGTCCTTCTGCCCAGTCCAGCCACCACTCACTCTGTGCAGCCCCCTGGCCCCCGGCTGCTGCCGGGTCAGCCTGCACTTCAGCTCCTTTGAGCCTCCGTACTGGCTGTTCCCCAGCCTGGATGCCCTTCCCCACACTCCACTCAGCTGGCTCTTGCCTCCCTCAGGGCTGGCTCAGATGGCCTCTCAGGGAGATGCCATCCCTGACAGCTCTAAGGGTAGACCTGCCCTGAGCAGAAGACCCCACTCCCTCCCCAGGATCTTCTTCCCCACGTGGCACACACGACCCTCTTACAAACCCAACGTGCATTTACCATCCTAAGGTTAGTCGTGGCATGTTCTAAAGGCAGCTCCTGAGGCCTGGCCTCCTCGTTCCCTGACCTCCCCTGCTCAGCCAGAACCGCTGCCCCCATGACCCTGGTGAAGCACACAGGCTGTTGGAGACGTCGGCTCAGAGACAGCCGAGTGGGCTCCTCGCGGGCCACGTTCCTCCAAGAGGGTGAGGACTCGAGGGTGAAGTCCAGCCCGAGGTTTTAGGGGGATCTGGATTGGGATCTAAGGAATGTTGGACCTGATGAGGGCACAGTGTAAGATGACCAGTGAATGGAGGAAACCTCAGAGCCAGCATCACCCGCCCACCCCGCACCCGGCACTGCTAGAGCTTCAGGTGGCCTGACCCCTGCCAGCCTCGCTGAGCCCCCTGCCCACCCTGGGGAGCCAACCCTGAGAACCCTGGTGGCCTCCACCCTCAACTCCTGCCCAGGAGGCCCAGCATGGGGCTCAGCCCCCCCTCCACCTGAGCTTACAACAGCACCAGGGTCAACAAGGACTGATGGGCTAAAGGAACGAAAGTGGAGATTTACTTAAACTGTGAGTCCCACAGGTGGCTCAGCCCCTGCCTGTGACTCCTGGGATGAGCCAACCGGCCTCAGTAAAGCAAAGGGCCAGTCATTCGCATTCGATGACATTGATTGGTGTCCTGGGTGCTCAATAACACATCCTGGGGACACTGTGATCTGGAAACCCACACAACCCTGCCGGAATTTTCCACGGCCCTGAGAGAGGAGGAGACACAGAGACACAGGCGGAGGGTCAACAGGGGCCAGGCAGCTCCACCTCCTGGGGAAAACTGTCTTCTCTGAGGTCAGGGGATCAGGAACCTCCTAGTGGGTGTGGAAGGTGCCCCTGCTGGGATGAGGTCAAGAACAACTGCTGTCTCCTCTCTGCAAGGAGCCTGATGCCTGTTGAGTCCCTGTCCTCGGGCAGTGTCCCAGAGACTGGCACTCCCACATGTGGCTTGGTGCCGCTGGTTTCAGGCATCATCTGCAATCATCTTACCAACCTGAAGGAGAAGTGCACTGGGGGAAACCGAGGATCCAGTCGGGCTCAGCTCTCACCTCTAGCCTTGTCCTTCCCAGGGCCAGGCTGCCTTGGGCAGCGTAGCCCGTAAGCAGAACCCTTGGCGCTGAACACCCACTTGACTACACAACCACCAGCAGCTGCGGTGCTAAGCACTCTGCCAGCCAAGCTCGCTCTCGGGCTCTGCGCAGCTGACGGGTGGCTTCCAGTCAACTCCGCCCCTCTGAAGCCCCAGCGCAGTCAACGCCAGCACAAAGGCAAAAGAGATGTCCCTGTGCATCCTCCTGTGACAGCCGTCCAACCAGCACGCACGGTGCCCAGGACCAAGGCAGCGCAGAGTCAGACTAGAGGCAGAGAAAACAAAGGGGCAGCCAACCCCGGAAGCCTTCCTCCACCTCCCTGCCACGTGCTCCCGGGCCAGCAGGCATGGCTCGGAGCCCAGCATCACAGTTTACCAGCTGTGCACACGGGATGCCGGTTTCCTTGTCTATAACATGGATTAATAACAAGGTGACACAACACGGTGTATGTCAAATGCACAGCGCGCAGTAGGTGCTCTGAAAAGCTTGCTATTCTTTTCATGATATGATCAACATGACCTATTCTCATCATTTATTCTAAATATATATTATCCCAAATTTTGAGGATGCTTGAGTCAATTAAGGGAGAGAAGACAGTCAGCCCAGATGTCAGCTGTGGAGTGTGGTGGACAACTGTCTGTGGACTCCTGCTTAGGGCGTGGCCTCTGAGCCTTCAGGTGTCCACTGGAAAAACACGTCCAGTCCCACAATCTCACTGACTCCCAGAACAAAACGCTCTTTTCTTTGGAAGAAACAGACTCGCCTACAGCTGCCCAGATGGGACAGGCTGGGCTGCAAACCCCAACCTACTTGCTTCCAGCCCTGGGAAGGGATCAGATGTCCCCACATACACAGGGGGGCCCAGAAGGGAGAGCAGGGTCCTATGTGAGGCCTTCGGGTGCAGAGGAAGGAGCGGGGAAGGGAGGGGGACAAGATGCAGCCCAGCTGGCCCGCGGGTGAGTCCTGCCTGTCCCTGGGGGTCCTTCCTCCCCCACTTCCCCCTAAAGAAACACTGTTCGGGTCAGAAGGTGGCCACGGGCAAACACACCTGCACTCCTTAGACTCCGAGGCGTATGGCAGCGAGCAGTCTCGGTGCTGAGTGGCCATCCGATGTCCATCTGCACAGCAAGCCTCCATGGGGACGTCTGCGCCCACTGTGAGGGAGAGGACAGCAGGCGGGTGAATTGCCATGCATTGCCCACCCTCCAGGCGCACCAGCAGGACAGCTGCTTCCTTAGCCCTGACCAGAACATCTGGCTAGGGATGGAAGGGCAGCGGGCACAAATGGCACTTCCCTTAGTCACTCTGCAGACGAGGACTGAGAACTCCACGACCCCAGGAAGCAGCCTGTTCCCCGCAATTCTGATGGGGTACAGCTCAGCACCCCTGCCCCAGCCACCCATCAGGGATGGGTCAGGGTCACTGCCTGCATGATCTAGAGGGCCCTGCCCAGCCGTGCATGGGAAGCACCCAGGCACAACCAGCCGGAGTCCCTGCAGGGGTGCGGAGAGGGGTCTCCAAGGCAGGAAGAGGGGTCGGCAGTGAAATCACGCTGGCAACCGCCTCCACCCTCTTTGCCACAAACCCTCTGTGAAGACAGAGCCCAGCCACCTGGCTGAGCAGCCGGCCCTCAGCACCAGGCTGAGCTGGGCGCCCAGGTCCTCTGCCAGCCCAGGCTGTGGTCCCAGGGCACTCTGCTCAGAACCCTGGGCCCTCCCCTCCTGGGAAGAAGACCCTGCCATGCCCCTGGGAGGCGCAGCTGGGTCTCAAGGTGCCACACCCTTCGCTCTCAACATAAGGGTCAACAGGCCAAGAAGGACAAGTGCCCAAGGCCTCCACTGCCAGGCAGAGGCCACCTCCCAGCAGGACACTGCAGATGGGCTCAGGAAACACCAGGCTTCCTCACTATCAGCTTCCCAGGGCCCTGGGGAAAAGTGCCCGCAGGCTGGACGGCTGGAGCCTGCTGAGCCCTCCGCTCTTCAAGGCCGGCTCTCGCCCACAGGAAGTGGCCACAGGAAGTGGCCACAGGAAGTCTTGCTCTTGTGAGAAACCAAGACTTCCTGAACCACTGGCCCTGACTATGCGCCCTCGGCCACCACAAGTCCTGGACTCCCTGGCCCCTCTCAGAGGGTCAGGAGGAGCATTCGGGATGGGCGTGGCCAGCGCACACAGGAGCTGAGGCTCAGCAGGGCCACTCCACAAGGCCGGGAGCAGGGTCCTCACACCCCTAAGACTATTGCAGGGGTTCCCCTTCCCCCCAGGGCTTCTGGAAGACTGAGCAGCTCTCTGCAGTGAAAGAAGTCCCCACCCATTCCTGTAACCCCGGGCTCCCCTGGGCTGGCCGGGTGGTCAAGGATGGAAGCCCACCCCCCAAGCTGTCCCTCCATGGTCCCTGATGGTGTGGTCATGACAGGCTGCTCTCATCAGTGGGCTGGAGCCACAGGCCTCAGAGCACCAAAGCCAGAGGACTGTCACAAGGGAGGCCTGCCATCGTGGGACCAGCTACTGGGCTCCTATTACTCAGGCTCTCCCATTCCAGTTTATTGTTTAGAAACAGCATTCACCAAACACAGGACCTCACGAGTAGAGGAGAGATGTGGTTCAAGCCCCACATGATGGTGACATGCCCTGCAGGGGGCTGACGGCAAGACTGCCCTGCCCATGTGGCCATCACCCCCGGCACCTGGTCACCCCACACTCCAGCCCTCAGCCCCTGCCTGCAGCCCCAGCCCTCGTCTCCTCTCACAGACTGCTCACCCACCCAGCCTGATGCAGGGCCCGGGCTCCCGCCTGGCCACCCTGGCCCTCACACCACCAGCCTCTGACCTTCTGACTGTCAGCTTCACCAAGCCAGCCAGAGGTCCTGGGGTGCGGCCGTCTCTTGTTCCCCTATCCGTCAGAACAGAAGTGGGTGCATGGCAAACGGAGCCGAGCAGAAAGGGCCGAAGTTTGGAGCCAGATGGGCTGGGCCCCAGAGCCAGCTCTAGCACCTTCTGTGACCCCGGCCAGGCTCCTGCACCGGGAGCCACAGGTTTCTCAGTGCTAGAGTGGATAGCAAGAACTTGCTGGGTGGCCGAGGAGGCGGACAAACTTTATCAAGTTCCAAACACAGAGTAAGTTCCCCGTAACAGGAGCTCGGTCACAGGTTACACGATTGACAGGGATTGACTCACTGTCATCCCTGAGAATGCGGGAGGCACAGCCGGTGTCAGAGTGTGGAACCCCACGGAAGAGCCGCAGCCCCCAGCCTCCCTTAGATGCAGAAAAGCAAAACCAAGTACATACAGATGCCTGTCCCCGCTCAGCAGGGCAGGAACTCAGCAGCCGGAGCTGCGGAGATGATTCCTGACAGGGAGCCCCGGGAACAGGGCACCTCGTTCTCAGGACAATCAGATACCAAGACCTTCAGTTCACCAGGAAACTCAGAATGTCCCTGGGATGCAGTTCCAACGCCCTGAGCAGCCCCAGGGCTGGAACTCGGGCCTAGGGGGGCAATGTAGGGGCCCTGGCCTGGGGACAGGCCTGGGGATCAGCCTCTGTCACCCGGACCCTAGGGGCATGGGAATCAGCTCAGCCTCCTCAGAGAGACCAGGAAGAACCAAGAAGAGACTACTGCTGGGCTGGACAGCAATGACACAGAGTGGTGGACAGGACACAGGAGGGCATTCCTGTCCTTGTTGTAACAAACAATCCCCAAACCGCAAGACCCTGGCCCATGAGCGTCCCTGCAGAGAAGGCCCATTCCTCTGCCTGCTCCCCTCCCCGGTCCTTGAAACTCATCTCGTGGTGTGTGTGTCAGTCAAACTGTTGAGAAGTAGCCCAGGGCCGCACTCATTTCCCTGCCCAGGGCTGGGGGCACTTCTGATTTTTGACTCCCAGGAAGGAGTAAAAAACTGTGGACACTGATTTAAATCTTTTCCCCTAAAGTCACAGAGCCGGGGAGCGGAGGGGGTAGGGAGGAATGCTTTCTGTCCCCTGGTCCTCGAAAGCAGGCTTCCAAGTACACACCCGCAGCTGTGAGTGGAAATCTTAGGGTGTCCAGTGGGGACCTGTGGCTTGCAGGGGCTTACGGGACTCCAGGGAGCGGGACTGGCCTGGCTCGTGGCTCCTGGTCGAGGCTGAGGCATCTGCCTAGGACCTGCTGGGAGCTCCAGCCCAAGCTGAGAGGGGTCCGCAGGGAGAATGCGCCTCTGGAAGGACTGCCACTGCTCTGGGGACAGGACAGCGGGGCAGTGAGCACTCTCAGGACAGAGAGGTCTGAGTTCCTGCTCCCCCTTCCAGGCAGATTCCCACTGTGGCCTGAACCTCGGCCACACCCTTCTGGGAAGTGGGGTTTGCACGGCCACTGAAGGTCACTGGGTGCACGGAAAGTCGTCTGGTCCTTCCTAATTCCTTCCTTCCCCTTCACAGTCCACTGCTCTCTTCCACAATGTGTACCTGTGGGCACCCTGCAGCCAAACTGTCACCTCAGGGATTTCTCGGAACCCAAACTTCAAGCAGAATCGAGAACAGAGGCTGAATGAAGTGACCAGTGACGTGGACTAGTGAGCACCGCCCCAAGCCAGTGTGTAGCCACCTCTGCCCAGCGCTCAGCGGGCACTGCACACTGAGCAGTGGCACTCTCCAGCTCTGGGGCCTGGGCTCCAGCGTCAGGCCTTGTTCCAGCAGCCTCCAAAGCTCCTCTGTCCTGTAGCCCCTGAATTCAGACCTCCTCGTGGCCAGGGAGGGCATCCTTCTCCTCTCACTGTGGCCTGGGAGGGCATCTTTCTCCCGCGCCCAGCACACACCTGGGGGTTCACAGAGTATTAATTACAAAGAACCATGGCGCGGGGGTTGGCGAGCAGCGGGATCACCCCCCTTAAAATGCAGAGGCTGCTTGGGCAGGACCCCCCCACCCCGCAAGGCCTCTCCCTTGTTTCCCAGGGCCTGGAGGAGTGGCCCCAGGGGACATCCCTGAGCCAGCCATCACAGAGTGAAGGGATGATTAGAATTTCAGGCTGGGCTAGAGGCTATGGAACTGCCACTTCCTGGCCCTGGAGACAGCCGTGGGAGTTCAGCACTGGCTGTCCCCAAGCCACAGGAGGACTGCTGGAGAACCCCCTGGTCACGGCTCAAGACACCAACCACGGCAGTCTCTGCAGCAGGTCGGTCCTTAAAAGCTGTGTGTGTCTCAGCAAGACAAGGTCTGTTATTAGCCTGGGCTCCAAAGCCAGAGCCACCCACGTCTTCCCAGGCACTTCCATGACGGCGCAGGGCGGGCGCTCTGAAGCACAAAAGCCAGTGCTGTCCCGACCCCACCCCAGACGCGTCTCCTCCAAGCCACATTCCACTTAGAAAGGCAAATTGCTGTTTTCAGATTTGTCCCTTCCAGGCAAGCGAGCTTTCCTCCATTATGAAAATCACTGTGGTCCAGGACAATGGCACCTAACAAGTCCCAAGAGGAGCCAGGTTCACAGTAAGACAGGGGCTGCCAGGGGCTGAGGAGGGGGAGGGGAAGATGAGAAAGCTCTGGAGATGGCAGGTGGTGACACTGCAGGACAATGTGAATTTACTTGTGCCATCTGAACTGGTTAGGAGGGTACATTTTATGTGATGCATATTTTACTACAATAAAAAATACATTCAAGCTGGGTGCGGTGGTGCACGCCTGCAATCCCAGCAACTCCGGAGGCTGAAGCAGGAGGATGGCAAGTTCGAAGCCAGCCTCAGCAATTTAGGAAGACCCTGTCTCAAAATAAAAAATTAAAAGGGCTGGGCTGGGATGTAGCTCAGAGGTAAAGTGCCTGGGTTTAATCCCCAGTGCAAAAACAAACAAACAAAAAACACTTCCAAAAGTCAGTGTTTGTGGGCCACCTGCCCACAGGTGTTAGGAAAGGAGCCGATGCTCTGCCTAGGAACTCAACGTTTTCAGCCATTGCCGTTCTAATCACTAATCTGAGCACTGGGAAGAGATGAATTTGGTCACTGTCTTTTTTTTAACTTTTATTTTTTGGTTGTAGTTGGATACAATACCTTTATTTTATTTATTTATTTTTATGTGGTGCTGAGGATTGATCCCTGGCACTTACTAGGCGAGTACTCTAACCCTGGGTCACAGCCCCAGCCCCTGGTCACTGTCTTTTAAGATGTTCTTGCAGAACAGCCAGACAGGAGGCACAAGAGATGACATGGGACTCCAAACGGGAAAAGTTAAAATGTTCAGTAACTACGCAAACTGTGACCTTTTAAAAAGAATGAAGATGGATTTAGAAATTCAACAAAATTTCAGGGGTTTGGGGCAAGGTCCAAACACATTCCCAGGGGCCTGCTGAGGTGGCCACAGTGCTGCCCAGGCTCACTGACCTGGGTCACGTGGCTCCAAAAGCCAGCACCCTGAGCTTCATGGCCCCACCACAAAAGTCAGAGACTCTGAGGCCCACAGAGGCACCTCTCCTCCCAGCCCTGCTCATTTATGTCTTCAATGCGGGCCCAAGACTCACCAGCACCTCCTGGAAAGCCACACCCCACCTGAAGTGCCTGGTGTCGAGGCGGACGGGGGTGCACAGTTCCCAGGGGTCAGACACCATTTGCCACCTGCCACAGGTGGAATGGACCTGGGGGTAACGGGCCTCAGCCCAACGCCACACTCATGGGCACCAAGCCTCCCAGTGAGCCCAGCACCCGCCCAGCTCTGCACCAGTCCCAGGCCCACTAGCCACACCTATCAGAGGCCAAAGAACAAGCAATCCCCACAGAAGACCCCTGCGCCTGAGCAGACCTAGAGCGTAGTGTCAGGAGAGACCTGGAGCATGAGGCCAGCCCTGCTGCTCCTGTCCCCTGACCACCAACGACCATGATGGCTCCATGATCTATATTTCCAGGTTAAGTCCCACGCTGCATGCTTCCCAAGCCCACCCAGATCACCCTGTCTCTCAACTGCCAGGCAGGCTCATTGACCCACTGCCGCGCTCTGGGGACAATCTGGAATCTTCTCTCACTGATTAGCTCCTTTTTTATCTGAGAAGAAACTCTCATCATCCACAGTTCCAATGTAATCCCTGTCATCTGACCAGGTGGTGAGGCCCACAAAGAACACTCAGTGCAAGCCAAGAACAAGCCCTTGCAAATTTAGTTAACCCTGCACCAGACATTCCACGGTCAGTGCAGGGGGTGAAACTGCCCAGTCTTGCCAGGCACTGTGACACACCCAGCAATCAGGAGGCTGAGGCAGGAGGATCCAAAGTGTGGGGCCAGCCTCAGCAATTTAACGAGATCCTCAGCAACTTAGCAAGACTCTGTCTCAAAATAAAATATAACAAGAGGTAGGATGTAACTCAGTGGTAAAAATCCCCTGTGTTCAGTGCCCAGTACTAAGAATGAATGAATGAATGAATGAATAGAAGCAGTGCCCAGCCTCGACTTGGCTGCCCATCTCACTAACCCGGGGGGCCTGGTTCCTTCAGAGGCACAGTGGGGTGAGTGCACGCAGTGTAGGGTGGGAAGCTGAACAGGACAATCCAGGGCAAGGGCCTAGTCTGTATCCTGACCAAGGAAGAGTCTTTGAAATCCAAGAGAAGCTGCCCTGGTGGGAACGGCACACTCCCCAGGACTGACATGCTGCCAGGTGGCCTGCACCCGCCCACCGGCAGTGGCCTTCTGGAAAGCGACACCCACCTGAAGTGTCCAGGCGGACGGGGGCTCAGTTCCCAGGGCTCAGACACCATTTGCCACCTGCCACAGCAGTGAAACTCAACTGCTTCCAGGTACGTCAGGCTTTCTAAAGATTATGGCATGGACATGGATCGTGGGGATGACGATGCGGGTTCTCAGGCACAGAGAGGCTCATGGTTTAGAGGGACGGGGAGAGGCCCTCGACCTGTGGTGAGGACATGGCCACATGGTCTTTCTCAGACTATAGATGCTGGGCTGTCAGTCAGAGGGATTCGTTACCAGTCTCTGGGTGGAAGCTTCCAGAATGTCAGCCTGCTAGCTGTAAACATCTTAGGGGTTCGGGGCAATGTCCAAACACATTCCCGAGTGGCCTGTGAGCCACGGGATCTAGTGTCCTAAAGGCAGCTCAGCAGTGGCTAAGACTCAGGTGCTCTGGAAAGGGAACGGGATCCTGCCACCTGTGTCCCGGTGCCTCCTAGTTCACACACCCTGCGGGCACCATGCCCATCAACACTGGCACCTTGTCTGAAGCTGTGCAGAGCTGTGGGGACTCCCTGGGTCCAGGAACCCCGGGACCTGGGAATCCAGAAATACAAGAAAATGCCAGCGCAGGGCCCTGGGCAGCTGGCAGCCTCTGCATGCCTCACAGGACCCGGTGGGGACAGACCCAAGGCCACCAGGCCTCCTTGGGAAACAGCAGGGTGAGCTGGCGTCTGCTCTTAGGGCTCCAGTCCCCAGCCCCACCCAAGAGTTCCTGTGTCCTTGAAGCCTCACCTGCCACTCCTGAGCATGTCCCCAGCAGTCACAGAGACCCCAAGGGTCTGAGACAGAGACCTAGGAGGATGCAGCAAGGCAGAAGGGGCAGAAGGCACAGCTTGAGAGGTGAGGGGAGTGACCTTCCCCCAGGCTCTCTCAGGCAGCCACTTCCTGTGCCACATGTCACATGGGCCATCCACACCTGGTCATCTCTGTAGCATCCCACCCTGTCCAAGGGGGTCCTAGGCCTCCAGGGCCCCTCTCCCCCAGGGCCTCTGCCTCTCTCACCACCAGCCTCGCATCTTCTGCACCTGCTGGCTGGATCCCGTACCCTGCTGGTGAGGCCACCCAGGGCCCTCCTTTCCCCCGGCCAGTGCATTCCTGCCACGCCAGCCCCCTGCCCTTCCTCCAGTGCCCTCCCTGGCCACCCCCAGCACGCAGGCTCACATAGGGCACATCTGTTTCCTGCCCTGCACGGTCTCTTTGTTCCCTGAACTTTCCAGCACTTAGCACAAATGATTAACCCTGTACTCAGCACCCGGAGGACGGGGACTCTGCCCAGTGCCTGCTGAGCAGTCACTCAGTCGCTGTCTGTGGATGAATGAATGAGCAAATGATCTCAAGGGACCCGGCCAGTGGGGCCGGGGAGGGGAAGAGACTCAGGACCTGGCCCAAGGCCATGCACGAGTGGGCTCCAAACCCTGCTCTGCGTTAAAGGTCTACCCAGGCTCACTGCAACCGCAGGAAACCAGCTTCCCCTAAAGCTGGACTTCAGACCAGTCAGACTGGGGTTGGTGACACCACGGAGTGTCCTGGTTAGCAGGGTGACACTGCCTGGAGTCCTGGTGCCACTGTGTGCTGGGGACATGCTCCCTGCATCTTGGTGTCCTCCCCTGTATGATGGGAACAGTGACAGTGTCTCCTGGTGAGATCAATGTGAGGGGCAGCCAGGTACTACAGGTCCCCGGGGGGGGACAGGCGCTCTAGTCCCAGCGCTGTGAGGGAGGTGGGTGGACGGAGCTCGGGTGCCGCCTGACCCTACATGGCAGCACCGACTCCCAGATCCAGAGAGATTTTTTTAAACCAAAATAAGAAGCAAGCCTTCAAATGTGAAAATCAAACCTTACAGTCCATTTCTACTCTAGCAGGTGACATGACCAATCCAGAAGGAAAAGGAGGTTCAGGTGAATCTGGGTCACCCACTTCACAGGGTTGTTGAGAGTCACGCTAGTTACGGACAAAAGCCCCTCAGTTCCAACAATTGCCCAGAGCAGGGCACACTCTCAATCCATAGTGTTGGAAAGGGATGGAGAGGGTGCAGGACTGGGCCACTATCTCTGAGTCACTTTCAGAACTGGGACCAGCACATCTGACCAGTGACTGCTGAGCAGTCACTCAGTCGTTGACTGTGAATGAATGAATGAGCAAATGATCTCAAGGGACCCCAGCTTCCAGGGCTGGCCCCGGTGTAAGACCCTCCTGATAACTTGCAGGCTTCAGGGGCCATCCTCCCAGCCCTGCCCACAGACTCAGCCAAGGTCTCCTCCTCCAGGAAGGCTTCCGGACTGCCAGAGGGCTCCTTCTGTCAACAGGGCTCCCAGGAGGGCAGAGTTTCTCTCCTTCCTGCCAAATCCCCAGACCTACAGCAGTATCCAGCCCCAGAGCTGTTCCAGAGCTTGAGAGAAGGGGTGGGTGGCTGCCTTTGCTGGGGCCAGCACCGCTCAGCTGTGGCCCTGCAGGGCTGCTTCCCGGCTCCAGGCTGGAGAGCTGGTATTAGCAGAACATTCAGGGCCGTCTTGGAAGGTGTTAGGGTTAGGGTTAGGGTTAGGGTTAGGGTTAGGGTTAGGGTTAGGGTTAGGGTTGACCCCAGGAAGGGTCAACACCAATGACAGCTAATAATAACAGAGACCATGGTGGCTCTGTCCTGGGTTCTCCCCTTAATCTTCAAAGCCACCTAAGAAGGAGCCTTCTGTTATCTTCATTTTATAGGTGAGAAAACGCTCCAAGCCATCCATGAGTCTTTCTGGAGAGAGACAGACTGGTTTCTAGTCCCTTGGGCCCCATGTACCCTGCTGGGACCTGAAGATGAGTGAGCTGTCCCAGGCTGGTCCAGCAGGGACAGGGCATGCAGCCCAAGCTGGGGGGCCTCGGGCAGAACCAGGAGAGGTCCCAGGGCCACCCCCACCCAGAGCACCCCAGGCTCATCTTCTAACATCAAGCGCTCGGCCCCCCCTCCCGACTGGGAAACTTCCAGGAGCCCAGTGCGTGCCACATGGTCCTGAGCCAGGTCCTCCAGCCTTTGTTCTCCTCCCAACCCGCTTTCTTTTAATCAGTGGGAAACTCTGCCCTGTTGCAGTCAGAGGCCAAGAAAGCCTCAGAGAAAACACAACTGTTTTTCCCAACACCCACCTCCTCCCCCTCCTTCACACACCAGGGCTCGGGGCAGCTGGACAGGACAGACAGACACAGGACAGACAGGCCCTCATCTTACATCTGCCCCAAGAAAGATCAGGGCCCTTCTACATGGCCCGATACTGACTGAACCCCAGCAGATTAGCAAAAGGGCTCACTCTTTTCCAGGATGGGGCCCCATGGTGGTGCTCCCCACAGTCCTACTAGGCTGCAGGAAGGACCTGGGCACCTTCTGACCTCGTCTTCCCAGACCACACCAAACTGTTTCCAGACTCAAAGAGGGTTCTGCCCGCAAGAAACAGCTAGGGCCACAGGACAGCACAACTCTGCTCGCTCAGACTTTTTAAACCCTTCAGGTTGGGAGCTTGTCTATGAAGACGGATCAGTGAGGTAGTGAGGGGTTCTGGGCTGGCCAGTCCTGGGAGCTCAAAGTCAAACATGCAAGGGCAAAGTTTTCTCCAAAAGCACGGGGGAGGTCAGTGAGGGGGGACTCGGGGCTCCTGGATTCCTGAGAGTTGACTACATCTTCTCTCTGGATCTGTAGCAGTGTCTCTGTGGCCTTGTGCTGCCTGCCTGACAGCTCCAAGGCCTTCTCTGGGTCTTTACCCTGCCTAACAGTGACACAAATGTCCACCCTGCCCAGAATGTTCTACCAACGCTGCTTCCAGCTCCTCCCCAAGCACCATCTCCTCCAAGTCCCCCAGGAGCTCCTGGGAGTCGGGGGACACATCAACACTGAGCCCTGGCCTCCCCATAGTCTCCAACCTGAGGAGGGACCCAGGGATGCCCAGGATGGAGCCAGTGCCCAGAACAAGCCGAGTCCCCAGAGGCCTGCAGCAGTAACCTAGCCAGAGCCTCTGCAGAGCCAACCCCCCTCCTTGTCCCCCTCCTGCAGCCTCCTCTTAAATCCCCTGCAGGCATTATCTGGGACAAGTGACCTTTTGACCAAGGAGGAGGGTAGTGATCAGAGAATTCAAAAGAAACTAAACTAAACCAGGGATAAAGAATCTGAGATTCCAGGGGTGGTCTGGACCTGGGCCCCGGGATAAACAAAGACCCCAGCTGTGCAGGGCCTGGCTAATGGCCCTGAGAAGCCATGGGCCAGCAGAGAGGTCAGAGGTCATGGCTCTCCCGCCCAGCAGCTGCTGTGATCCATAGGCACTGGGACTGCCACCCCCACCACACCAGGCCTGGAGGATCTGGAGAGAGAAAGGCACCGCGTGGGTGGCACTATCCCTGCACTGCTGGTCCCAGGGCTGGGAGAGGAGGTTCTGGGCCACAGATTTGCTAGAGGACACCCCTCCCACCTTGCCACAGGGTGGTAGGTTTGGAAGTAGCCTGTCCCCTGTCCCAGCTGAACACGAAGCCTGGCAGAAGCACTGCCTTGGGTCCTGTGTCCCAGGGGGGCAAGAAGGGAGGAGATGGCCAGATCCCAAGGAGGACTACCACCTTGAAGTCCTCCAGCTTCACCCTTACTTTCTGATTTCTTCCTGTCCACTTCCCTACCCCAAAAACGACTGTCTCTTGGTCAAATTACTGCCCCCTTTCCTCAGTTTGCTCCTCAGCAAGATGGTACAACAGCCCCCACTTGGGGTGGGGCTGGGGCAGTGGGAAAAGACACACCAAGGGGCTTCGGGGCAAAGTGTTCCCCTCCCCCAAGGACCCAGGTTGGGGTCTTCGCGGCCGAGTCTATGTGCCAGGACTGGGGTAGGAGGGTGGGTGACAGGGCGCGCTAGAGGAAGAGGGACGTGAGAGTAGGGTCCCATCTTTAAGACAAGACCCCTAAGCGAGGAATGTGTTAGGGCCGACCAGGAGAGAGAAGGGAGGGGACGTCCCGGCCAGCGGCTCTGGAGCCTGCACGATGACCGCCCCGGATGCGCAGCGCTGGGCTGCACACGCGGCTCTGAGTCCTGGCAGCTGCAGAACTTCCAAGGAGCGCGGCCCGGGAACGGGGACGGGGACCCTACAAAGGGGAC
>NW_025999962.1:3057569-3067174 GCF_001458135.2 Marmota marmota marmota
CGGGGCCGCGCGTCCTCCCTCCCGCCGCCCCCGCGCGGCCCCGGGACCCTCCCTCCGGCACCCAGGCCGCGGGGACGCGCTGCCACGGCTGCGGGCGGCGCGGGGCCCTGGCCCCCCTGCAGGGGCGCGCAGAAGGGGGCCCTTCCGGGCGGACTCGCCCCAGGCCCCCAGCCTCGGCCCCCGCGAAACCCGATCCCCCTCCACTCGCCGCGGGGGGGCTCAGGATCAGGGCTAGGGCGCCTGGCCCGCGGAAAGGACTCGCGCCCGGACGCAGGCAGCCAGGGCCGCCGGGACCCCGGCTTCCAGTGTCCTAGGCCCCCTGGAGCGGGCCCACTCGGGGCTCCCCGGGTCTGCTCGTTTCCCGCGCATCGCTGCAGGTCCCTCGCCTGTCCCAGCTGGACCCAGAAACCCTATGGAGAGGAGAGTTTTGAGGCTGGGAAGCCATGGAGCAGCTTGCAGGGCCTGTGGGAGCCGATTTGTGCTTAATTCGTAACTGCATCCAGTGGTTACTGAGGACGAGATGGTCTGCCTGAAACAAATAGATTTCTTTAAAAACACACACAAAAAAAACCCCAAAACCAAACAAACTAGTACAGGTAAAGATTTGGGTCCCCGGGAGGAGAACCACAGGTACTCTATTTAGCTGAATGTATGGATTCCAGGGTTCACAGTTCTGCTCCGGGGCTCTTTCCAGCAGAAATACACGTGCACACTAGCAGACAGGGACGGTCACAGTGGCACTGCTCAACAGAGCTCCCGAGTGGGAGTGACAGCATGGTCACAGGAGCACAGCAGAGTGGATCCACCCTCAGTGTCCACGCAGGGGGCATGGAGCACAGTGCACTCTAAAAAGCAAAGGAGCACAGCTCCACAGGGTGATCACAGTCAGAGCAGCAGTGCCAGCCACAGAGCAGCACTGACACGTGGTTCCATTTATAGGAAGAACAAGCACAGGCCAGAAATCAGGGGACTGCTGATCACTAGATTGGGTTAGGGACTAGAGGGAGCATGAGGGGCTGGCTTCTTAACCTAGGTTCTGGATACAAGGTTGGGTTCAGTCTGAAGTTTTGTCAAGCTGCTCACTTACAAAATGTGCCCCCACCCATTTCCTTCCTTCCTTCCTTCCTTCCTACCTTCCTTCCTTCCTTCCTTCCTTCCTTCCTTCCTTCTTTTTCTACCAGGGATGGAACCCAGAGGCTCTTAGCCACTGAGCCACATCTCCAGCCCTTTTTGCTTTGAGACAGGGTCTGGCTAAGTTGCTTAGGGCCTTGCTAAGTTGCTGAGGCTGGCTCTGAACTTGCCATTCTCCTGCCTCAGCCTCCCGCCCGCCCTTTTTTCTTAAGATGGGGTCTCACTATGTTGCCCAGGCCCGTCTGGAATTCCTGGGTTCAAATGATCCTCCTGCTTCAGCCTCCCAAGTAGCTGGGACCACCAATGGGCACCACCACACCCAGCTGCCCTTTTCTGAATGTTAAATTTAAAAAGTCAAAACCAAAGAGACAAAAGGCATTTTCCCACAAGATGCCTCACACACTGGAGGTTTGCAGAGAACCCAGGAAAGCTCATGAAGGGCACCTGCCACTAACTGCCTGCTTGGTTACGGAGACCTCCCTGACAGTGGACATGGGAATTGCTGTTAAAAGCTAAGCAGTTGGGTGGGAAGGGAGGGGGGGAGCCTCTGCAAAGGCACGGAGGCACCAGAGACCCTGGGCAGCCTCAAAGGGGATCTGGTATGTTCTTGCTGGAGATGACGCCAGGCACCTAAGCATGTGCATGGACAGAGGGGCCCCTGAGCTGGGCAGACTGGGACTCTGTAGTACTTTGGTATTCTTTGGTCTTTTTTAAGCCATGGGAGAATAAGGGTATGTAGAGTCTAGAGGGCTAAGAGAGGGTGGCTGATGGGGAAGAGGTCCATGGGGCAGGAGGTCCTGGGCCCCCCCAGACAGGAGACTGGAAGAAATAGGCAGAGAGGTGGGAGGAAGGCTGGGGAGGGAGACATCCGTGAAGGGTTCAGAGAGGGAGTCTGGCTGGGGCTGCCCAGTAGAGCCCGGGATCAGTGAGGCTGGGCCTGAGAATTCCTGCCGGAGCCAGAGCAGGTGCCCCAGCGTCACCCTTTCTGAGGATGGGGAAGGAATGACCAGGCTGTAGGTGGCTGCAGAGGGGGTGGGGGTATAGACAGGGACAGGAGGAGTAGGTAGCTCATTCCTGTCCTCTGACTCCCAGCCCCGGGCTCCTCCGGAGGTGACTTTGTTCCTGTTTCTCACTGAACATCGAAGTGTAACCCGCCCCCCCCCCACTGGAACACCTAAAGAATGGACAGTGCCAGAGTTGAATCTCCTATCACAGGACAGTTCTGTCATTTAAATTTTGCAGGGTTTGAGTTGGGGTGGGGCTCAGGATGAGCGCTTGCCCAGCATGCTTGAAGCCCTGGGTTCCATCTTCAGCACTACAAAAAATTAAAAATTAAAAAAAAAATTTGTGGGCTTAGAAATTACTTTGCAGTGAAACCTGTGTGACCAGAACAGTCTGTATCTCAGTGGCTCCTAACATGGGTGCCCTGAAAGAGTGAAATGACTCTTTCAGGGTCATTTCAGCCAGAAATGGACAAATTCACTTTCAGGCCAACAGGCCGAGAAGCCCCGGGTCCCTCTACCGCCCCTCCAGATTGAGTAACATTGTGTTTGAAGTGGGCCACAGGCTGTCTTGTTTCAATGTGTCTTTTATCAGGAGCAATGGCTGGACTTCTCTAGTGCTAATGGACCATTTCTGTTTTCGTGTGACTTGTTCACAACTTTTACTCATTTATATAATGGCATGATTATGTATAACAGGAAAATCTAGGAAAAGGCAGTGTCCAATGCTAGCCCATGTATGGTCCATAGGGTTGGATTCAACTACCATAGATCAGTATTCAGTGACTCAACAGAATATCATGCTATTGTTGAAAAGGCAGGACAGGAGACCAAAGCAGCAATATGGTATTAGTGAACTAACTGCACGTGAAAATAGAGACCACATGAAGGGTGAGTGTGCAATCATGACGACGCACAAGCTGTATCCATGTCTCTAAGGACCAGAAGGAAACTAAATGAAAGTGGATGCCTCATTTGATGGGGGAAATTTTATTCTTAATTTCTTAAAAGTGTGATTTAATTTGTTTAGGGAACAATCAACAGGGGAATCGTTGTGCCAGAAACCTCGGGTGATGTAATTACTACACCTAAACTTGACCTGGCTTTCTTGGCAACCGAGGCAAACATCCCATTATGAGCACTGCTGTGGCTCCTGACCAAAGAAAGCGCACCGTGTTGTGTTATCAGGGGAGACCAGCGTGTTTCTGGCACAAAATTCTGATCATTTTCCTCCTGGGTCTTTATGTAAGAGTCAAGAAACTTGATAAGCAGCACATTTGCTTGCAGTTTGCAGAGAGAGAGGGAGAGACTGATCTTTGGACAGGTTTCCTGTGGGGTAGAAGGGGCGGAGGCCCCAGCCTCTGACCCAGGGTTTTGGGCAAGATGATACACACACACCCTGGAAATCTGCTGCAAGCAGGAAGTCATGTATTATGTCCACAGTGACAGTCCGGCACTCTTCCCCATCACAAACAGTTCTCCATCTGTTTGAAAGATCATGGCTGGCGCTCACGGGCTGTTGTTCCCAAGTTAATAGACAAATGCCTGGCCCAGCCTCCTGTGACCTTTGCACCGCAGTCTTTGTGCCTGAAGCTGCATTCCTTCCTCAAGGTTTCTGAGAGCAGCCACTGCCCTGCCCCTGCCCTTCCAGGCACACCTGGGCCCTTGACCCTTGTGCACCTTGCTAACCCCTCACTCACTGGCCACAGCGTCCTGGCCTTCACTGACCCCTAGAGCTCAAAGCACCAGCCTCCCTTCCCTCCTCTTTGCTTAGAGCAGACAGGAGTTCCAGACAGGCTCGAGCCAGGAGCTGCGAGAGCCCTGGGCCTGCCAGGTCCTTAAGCCCTCTCCAAGGCCGTCTTCTGGTTCTGTCTAAGCAGCCAGCTCCTTCCTGTCCTTCGGGTCTCAGCCAAGATGCACTGTTGAGAGTGCTGTTGCTGCTCATGCTGACCAAGGCCTTGGGCCTGGATGTCCCCTCTCTGCCCTGCACCACCTCCCTGTGGCCCTCTGCTGCAGCCCCCACTGTCCCTCCTTTCTGTTCATGTGCGGGCTTTTGCTCTGCCCCCTCGTCCCTGGGCTCCCTGAGGCACAGCCTGTGTCTGCCATCTTTGCCGTGGGCCTGGCTTCCTGAGCCACTTGCTGAGGGCGTGAATGGCTTTCTAGCAGCTGGCAACACGTGGTGCTAAGAAAGAGACCCAGGTGACGTCATGGCCACCACTGAGATGGCCTCTCTGCATTTTATAGCTGAGGAGGTGGCAGACCTAGTGTGGCTGCCCAGTCTCTGCCCTCTGCCAGTTGGGAGCTGGCCTGGGCTGTGGTCCACTTACTGTCCCTTTTGAATCCCTCCTCCACTAAAGATTTTCTTCACTGGGAAGGTCCTGGGCAAACCTGTGACCAGGCCCCAAAATGTGGGAGAATACCATGCTGTCCAGTGGGCTGTTGAAAAAGAGAAACCCCAAATTATTCCACACACATAAGATATGGAGAACCACCGCATTCCCCAAACCTCCAAGCAGCTGCTCCCTTCTCAGACCCGGACACCTTGTGCTGTGCCACCTACACCGGTCGGCCCTCCGAGGCTCTCCGAGTGCATGCGCATTCTCACAGTAAGTGGGCATGGGTGGCCGCTCTGCCATGGGCTCACGCTGGCACCTCAGACTTGCCCCTTGCTTTCAAGGGGTTCCTCCACATCAGTGACAACCCCCTGCCACCAGGGCAGGCAGGGACAGGAGGATGGCTGAGGAGGAAGAAGTAATCAAAGAAGGCTTCCTAGAGGAGGTAACCGGACGCCTGCGCTGGAGCCATCTTGGGGGTGAGTGGGGCTGGAGCAGGTCCAGGCCAGGGGGAGGGGAAGGGCCTGGGTGGGTGACAGACATCCCAGATGAGGGAGGAGCAGGCAGCGTTCAGGTCTGAGGATGGACGGTGCTGGGTAAAAGTAGTGGGTGCAGTTCCGCAGGACAGGCGTGGCCTGAGGAGGGGATGAGAGAGGGCAGGGCCACCACAGGAGGGGTTGAGGGGGAAGTGGGCTTAGGAATCCGGCAGGAACCCTCTGCCCGCTGGGCCCTGCCTGGGCCATCTTACTCTTCCGTCCAGGGGTTAGTTTCCATGGGTCTAGCGCCCAGTGACAGCCCACAGGAAGCGGCTCCCACTTCACAGCCGGGGGTGACCACCAGCTTCCCGTAGACCAGAGCCAGGATGCAAACCAGGCAGGTCTGGGTCCCCAGCTGTGTCACTGATAGGGGACAGACAAATGCAAGTGATGGGAACCTGAGGTTAGGGGAACAGTTCTGTAAACTGCACCCACTGTGCTGACCCCACATACTTTCATTTCAAGAAGCAATTTACGTGCAGCCCTGTTTAAAGGACTTAAGAGGCTTAAGAGGACAGGATGTGTCACATTCCTCAGCAAGCCACCGGTCACCTGCAGGAGAAATTCAGGCCTTCAAATAATGTTGATAAGAAGAACACAAGTCACTCTGAACTGGAATTCAGGGAGATAAGAATGATTCTCCCTAACCATAAATCCTCTAAGAAAAGATTCCAGTTAGAACCTGTCAACATGGGCCAGAGTGACCAGAGTTGTCGTGGCAGTGGGGACTGGAGAGTCTGATGTAATCCTGCTGTCAGGCAGACATCAAGAGGTAGACCTGGGTGGGACTCTCTGGAAACTTCTCTGGGATCCCCAATAAAGTGGAGCACAGGAGAAGCACCTTGTTGCTCTTCTCTCTGAGAGGACTCACTCTCTCCTGTGAGAGTGTCCCCTTCACCCTCTTCCCATCCCCTCTAGTAAACGCATTCCTGGTGCTCTAAGTGGCATGTCTGAAATCTTTCTGATTAGGCTGCAAGAATTGGGGTTTGAAGGTGGGGTCCTTATGCTGCCTCAGTTTCCCAGAAGGCCCCGGTCCTGTAACAACGCTACGCCATAGTGCCATTTAGCTCAGTGCCAAGTGGCTGCCTGGAGTTGTGGGTGGCACAGTGCCCCCACGTTCATATGCTGAAGTTCCCAGCCCCCGTACCTCAGAGTGTGATTGTACTTGGAGACAGGGTCTTTAAAGACCTTATGTCAGGGTGGGCTCTAATCCAACAGGACTGCTGTCCTTGTGAAAAGCAAGGATTAGGACACAGACCTGCACAGAGGGGGACCAGTGAGGACAGAGAAGACTCTTAAGGAGCCAACCCTGCTGACACGACACCTTGATCTTAGACTTCTGGCCTCCAGCACTGTGAGAAAATAAAGCCACCCCATCTGCAGTGCATGTTACAGCAGCCCAGGCAGACCAGGGCAGTCAGCAGAGAGAGAGGGAGGGACAGCCACCATGCTGGACCTGGGACACTATCACAGGCGTTGGAACCAGGAAGGAAGGGGGCACATGTTCCAGGATATTCTAGAACCTGAACCCTCCATGGATCAGAAGAAGAACATGGGCAAGTTCCAATAAAACACCATCACTTATTTGTATGTTGGAACAGTCTCGGGGGGGGGGCCACCAGAACAACGGCCCAGAAAACAAAAAGCCTGAGGAGGCCTCATGTCAGGGAGAGGGGCATGGTCCTCGGGCTGTCCCCACAGCAGTCAAGTGGAGCTGGATGTGCTTCTGGGGTAACAACCCAAAACAAGGAAGCAGAAAGGAAGTTTGCATGCCTTTCCTTGGGACAACACGGGACAACCTCAACTTCCTGCCTTCTTGGAGGAACCAACCCTGATGCCCAGGGCCCTTCCCTGGAGGCTGGGACAGTCCTTTCATCTGGCTTCTGTTTGGGCGCAGATTTGCCTTTAAAAAAAAAAAAAAAAATATATATATATATATATATATATATATATATATATATATATATATATTAGTTGTCAATGGACCTTTATTATTATTATTATTAATTCGTGGTGCTGAGAACGAACCCAGTGCCTCGCACATGCCAGGCAAGTGCTCCACTGAGCCCCAGCCCAGCCCAGCTCTGCCTTCCTCTGTGTTGGCCACTCTGAGCAGGAACGCGAGCTCTACCTTCCCGCCAGCGCAGGCTGTGGAGCAGGGCGCGCATCATCGCAGACGTCTGTCTTTCTCACTGGGATTGCCACAGAACCAGAGGAGGAGCGGACATCCCCTACAGAGTGGACACAAAACTGTGGTCCCAATGTCACCGTCTTGGAGTAATAACTGGGTATGATCTTGGTTGCCTCTGGTGGATTAATAACTGTGAGCTTGCGTGATAGCTGCGTCGAGATCAGCAATGGGCAGTTCACACAGACAGAGAAAACGGTGTGTGGGGGTACTGGACAGTCCAGGGGAGGGGACTGCATCCCACAGGACCCTGCAAGAGTAACTCAGCAGCTACTGGGACAAGTTGACCCTAATCACAAGATCATCTGAGTCTCGGACAAGAAGAAATATTTTTTGGAAACATGACCCTGGGCCAGTGGAAAGTTACTGGATGTCAGCCTCCCCCAGAGACTCAGCCCAGGCCTCCTCCCACTCATTTGGGGAGCAGCCTGTCTCCTTCAGCTGGAGCCCCAGGTTCTGCCTGGGTGCACGTTTGCTCTCCCTGGCTGGTTCCTTTTCCCTCTTCCCTGGAGTCGGAAGTCCCAGCTTCTGGGAACATCTGTACCTTGCAGCTTGGTGTCCTATGATCTAAATCCCCACTTCCTCCCACTCCTGCCCTGTTGTCTTCTATTCATTCCTCTTTTTATTTATTTTTTAAGATTCCACATATAAGTGAGACCGTGCATGTCTTTGTTCTGTGTCTGCCTTTCCCCCTTAGCATAAAGTCTTCCGGGTTCATCCATATGTGGGCACCTACGTTTTTATTTTTTTGGTGCTGGGAATAATCAAGCCCAGAGCTCCTGCAGGCTGAGCCTGGCCCACACCCCAGACCTAGCCTGCGTCTTTAGTTCTAAGCACTTTATATTTCTGTTGTCCTTCTGGGTGGAATATTTTTCATCATGTTTTCTAATTTGTTATTGCTGACATAAAGGAAAGCTCTAAGACTTTACCTGTTCACTGTGTACAACCATAGGAACATTATATATAATCATATTTATTGTCATGAGATTTATAATAGAAATATAATCATAAGTAGAAACTTGATAATGAATGTGTTAGAGAAACAGATAAGTAAATACAATGTGCCCCCCCCACACACTGCTGAATATGGAGTAACTACCTCTGTAAATAAGAAGATGGTTGCAACCAAGATACTTGGTTTTTAAATAAGATAGAAGTGAAAGCAGAACTTTAAATCTGTTACATGCTAGGCTTTGTTAAAATACATGTAAAGCGGATGTGGTGTTGCATGCCTGTGATCCCAGTGCCTTGTGAGGCTGAGGCAAGAGGATGGCAAATTCAAAGCCAGCCTCAGCAACTTAACAAGGCCCTAAGCAACTGAGAGAGACCCTGTCTCCAAAACACAAAAAGTAAAAAGGGCTGAGGATGTGGCTCAGTGGTAAAGCACCCCTGGGCTAAATCCCTGGTACCTAAACAAGTGAATATATAAAAATGAATTAATAAAATACATGTAAACATGGCTGAAACACTGGCAGCCTCATTAGGAATAATGGCATCTGTGTCTTTCTGCACAGAACACTTTTCGTACCGCACACGTATTACTACTCCACTAAAGAAGAAGAAATCTAGAGCAGGCGGTGCCTGTGCGTCTGCAGGGCCGTTTCTTCCCAAGGCAGAAGTCCTCTCTCTGCCCCGGAAAACTTGCCACTGGTTCTTTGTTTTTTCCTTTTAAAAAATTTATAATGTGCTTTTAACCATGACCACATTGCCTAAAACCAGGAACGTGGAGGCAGAAACTGCCCCCCCCCCACAGTCCCGTCCCCGGGCACAGGGAGTAGGCCAGGCTGTTTCCAGTATTCCACGTGCGTAGTTTACTCAGCTCGTCGCGGGATGCAGAGCTCTGCAACCTGATTTCTTTAATTAACATTCTGTCACAAACACCCCGTGGTCTCAGAGCCTCCCTGGCTGTCCCTCCGCAGCGGGTGACAGGCGCCGTCAGCTGTGAGGAACATCAGTTGGTCCCCCTGTGGGCCGTTCGGGTTGACTCCAGTTCCTCTGCTGTTATAGGAAATACTGCGAAGACCATTTATTTGTCCGTATTTGGGGTTATTTCTTTGGGATGTGTTCCCAGAAGTCAGATGAAGGGGTCAAAGGGCATGCTTGCTCTAATGAGCAGCCCTCTCTAAGTTGGCCTGGTCACCTGCTGCTTGCTGGAAGGACACATGGTTCCAATTAAAGGCCCACAGCCTCCCCGGGGTTCTAGCCACAGGTACAGGGGAGTCCCTGGGACCTGCACAAGCAAGCTTGTTAAGCTAAATTGTCAGCGCAGAGAGTTTCCTGATAGTGTTTTTCCAGAGGACTCAAGAATCTCCATGTTGGGGCTGGAGATATAGCTCAGTTGGTAGAGAGCTTGCCTGGTACGCACAGGGTCTGGGTTCAATCCCAGCACCAAAAAAAAAAAAAAAAAAAAAACTTT
>NW_025999962.1:3068127-3133667 GCF_001458135.2 Marmota marmota marmota
CAAAAAAAAAAAAAAAAAAAGAACCTTTGCATTGACTCATCTAATAGGAGAATCTATGCTAGCTGTGAGCCTTACGGACACTCCCAAGCCCTCCTTCCCTGACCTGGGCTCCAACTGACACCAGGACCCCTCACAGATGAACTCAGGGTATGATGCCCTTCCGCCCGTCTTTGCTCCCCACTGCTGCACCCTGTGGAGGAGGAAACTGAGGTTCAAGTGGGTGAGCAGACCTTCCTGCGATCACAGTTTTATTAAGTACCCAAACCAGCACCCGGTTTAATCCCTGTGACTCCAGGTGGACTTTAGAACCCACCTGTGTTGGGCTGGATTCATTCATTCGATAAACACTGAGCACACCTGGGCCAGGTTGGTGCTGGACCCTGGAAACTGAAGGGTCACTGTCTGGCGGTGCCGGGGAGAGCCGTGGGACCCTGAGAAGAGGCACCTGCTGGGAGGTGGGCTCTGAGAGGCCCCAGCAAGAGTTTGCCAGGTGGGCAGGGAGGGGAGGAGAGACGGCCGGGCATCTGGTCAAGTGGTATGGCCCTGTTTCTCCAGATTCTCAGTGTCAAACAGATGCCAAAGGAAAAGGATCAGGAGAGGGTGCCCAGGGACAGTGCTGGAGGCCACGTCCAGTGCTGGCGGGCATCGTGTTGTGACGCTGTGAGGGTGTGTGGGCTCTGTCTCTATGGCCAGCACAGGAGCTGATGACCTCGGCCACCCTGAGCTGCACATGGCTGCGACCTAGCTTCATGGTGGCTTTGGAGTTGGAATCCCATCCCACGTGGGGCCTATTTGCTAAGCGTTAGCTGTGATGGTGGTGTGGCCGCAGCAGGGAGAGTCCACCTCAGAAGACGTGGGGGAGGCCCCATATCAGGAGTTCCGTGGCAGAAGGAGCGTGGAGAGGCACCTGAGGCGGGAAGAACAGCCCGGTCTGGAGAGAGGCCGTGGCGGCTCCGCGTAGGTTTAGCCGCCTACAGTGTGTCTTCAAGGAGTCCTGAGGGGGCCAGGCCCCTGGCCATGTGCTGGACGCTCTCAGCCCTTCTGCAGGGAAGCTCAGGAGACCGATGTCCCCAGCCATCCCTGTTGGGCTCACCTCCTTCCCAGCCCTTGGCTTTGCCGCTGTTTGTCTCCGGCTCCCTGATCCTCGGCCGGGCGCTGGCCATGGCTCGAGTAGCACAGCAGGAACCAGGAGCTTCAGGACAGGCCCCGGCAGAGCCCAGGCTGTCCCGGGAGGCTGTTTGTGGCCAGGGCCAGCCAGCCGCACATCCGCCTCTTCCCCCAACGTCTGGGACAGCTGGGCAAGGGCAGTGGCTTGGTCCTCCTCGCTGATTCCCCAGGGTCTGCAGCACGAGGGTCAGGACCCAGGCAGCCATGCACTGCCCTGTTTCTTAGTTCATCTTCAGCCTCTTCTCTGCACATCCAGAAACAGCTGGTTCATTTGCTCACTCAGCAAATGTTCTACTGAGCTCCTACTATGTGCCAGGCACTGTTCTCTGTGCAGAAAGGAGCCAGAATGCTCTCTGGCCTCCACGGAGCTGGCACTGCAAGGGACAGAATTTCCGTTGAGACAGGAGCTACCCTTCCCCACTGCCTCCCCTTGCCTGTGGCTGCCATTGCCCCACATGGCAGGCCCTTCCCCTCCCCACCAACCTGTTCTCACCCTTCAAAAGTTGCCCAAAGTGTTCAAAGAGCTGCCCTGACAGGGACGGGACATTTCAGCTCTGTGCACCTGCCCCCCCCCCACCCCATCACAAACAGAAGCTTCCAGCAAAGGGAAACGCCTGACATGGAGTTGTGATCTCACCGCTGTACAGGGCTCCTGCTGCATCCTTAGTTTTAGTTTCTTTCTTGGTGTAAAATGTGCAGTGTTTACTCTGAAACAGGAAGAAGTCAGCCTGTGTCTCAGGTTTCACATTTCACGAGGCTGACTTCATTCACGACCGCGTTTCACACGTTCTCATGTTTCAGACCACCACCGCCATCCGCTCCTGGGATCTGGGGTTTGATGGTGTTTGACGCACCAGCACATGACGTCAGGCTCCGGCTGGGCAGTCCACGGGGGTGGGGGGGCATAGGGCCATGTTTCTCCTCCCGGCCCTCTTCTGGGTCCCCACAGGTCCTCATTCCCTGGGTCTTGGCACACAGCACCCATTTTGGCCCTGCCTGCTTGCCATCTCTCTCACTGCAGGGTGAGGCTGCCCCTTGTTCATGTCAAGGTCCCCAGCTCAGGGATTGCCCAGAGAATGTGCATGTGTGTCCTGCATGCATTCATGTGCAGTCTCTATGCATGGGAGAGCCTGACCTGTGAACGCACCTAATCAGATCCTTCCAGGAGCCTCAGGGCCGGGCATGTGTCCCTCCTCTATGGGTGCTGGACCTCCACAGTGGCCACATGCACACACCCATGGACAATGGAAGGCTGCTGCTCAGGTGGACTCCCAGGTTCAAAGGCAGATTCTGTCAAGACCTGGCAAGCCACACACAGCCTGGGCCCAAGAGGTGCGGGCACATTGTTCATTTACACAGGGAGAAACCTGGGCCCAGCAAGGCCTGTAGCTTCCCAGGTGCCCACGGACAGGGAGAGGCTGAGCCTGGTGCTCTCCCCTCCCCACCTCTGACTCCAGTGGGAGCTTGAGGCACCAAAGCACCGGAGAATCCAGGAGGCTCAAGCAATGGACACTCATGATGTTTCCAGCCTCAACTTTGTTAAGAGTCCAGGATGAGAAGGAAGACAGGACTCTTCAAAGAGCAGGACTCACCTGGCATGACTCAGGGTAGGTAGAGGGGCACGGCACTGCATGTACAGGAACAAGGGTCACAGTGCTACAAACAGAGGCACAAGAGCCAAGTCTGAATTTCCCAAATACTTTGGAAAATTCCACAAACCACATTATAATCCTATTAAAGGAAATAAAAAAGAGGAAAAAACCCACAATTTGATCACCCCGACCAGCCAGTCTTAATTTCCCCATGTTCCCTGCAAGGTCTTTGCATGGTTGCTTCGAGGATCTCTCCAGTGGGCATCCCAGTGCGGATGCAATTCTGCATCTGGTGGTTCCCCTAGAGCACATTATATTTTAAAAGCAAATATGAGGATACTCTATGTAGGAGACATTCTTCCTGTGTTTTGTAAATTGGACTAAGTAGTACATCATCACGGCCCATGTTCCCAATGCCATGATTAGAAAAAGCTGGGTGAATGAAAATCAGACTTAAAAATGCACGGAGGAGCCCGGAAGCCAGGGAACTTGGGAGTTGCCATTGGGAAATGTGCACTGACGGTTTTCAGCTATTATTATTATTATTTTTTCCTGAGGGCTAAGGATTGGGCTGCTGGCAGAGCCAGAAGAGAAACCACCAAATACTTGAGTGGTCACACAGGACAGGGTGCCTGTGTGAATGTGTGGAGAGGCACCTGAGGCGAAAAGAACAGCCGAGGAACTGGAGTGGGTTCGGATGCATAGCTGGCTTCCCCTACTGGTGCATTCTTGGAAGTCCACTTGGGTGGAGTGGGAAAGCTGAGCTAGGAAGGCCGAGCGGGCTGTCCTGTGGACATTCAGGGCCGTGGAGACAGAGGCCCACCAGGTTCTCAACAAAAAGCTTCCAAAGGCCTTCAACAGCGTGGCCAGGGGCAGGTTGCATGTCCAGCCCCTTTCCTGCCCAGTTTCCGTTTGGATTGAAGTGAACAGCTCTCATATTGTTTATTCAACAGAATCAGTTGTGTGTTCAGCTTCTTTCACGTAAGCACAAATAGTTTTAGGACATGAGGAGGAACCATCCTGGGGAGCGCGATGCCACCTTGAACCTACTTCTCGTACACAATGTCCAGCACACCATTCAAATCCCTAGACACGAAGAGTTAAGAACACGGGGGGGGGGGGGAGCAGTGGAGGGAAAGATGCTCACAGAACCAAGGCAGATGTTGAGATCAGTGCACCAGGATCTTAAAATGATAATGATGAATATGTCAAACAAGACAGAGGAAAATGTGGACAAAATAATAAGAAAAGGCATACTTTCAATAGGAAATCGGAATCTTTGTAGAGAAAGGGCCAAATTAACATTCTAGAACTAATAAAAAAAAAATTAGAAATTAATGGAAGACTTTAACCACAGATTAGTTAAAGCAGAGCACAGGAAAAGTAAACTCAAAGGAAGCCTGTAGAAGATACTTAAATTGAGGCAGAGAAAGAAGAATGGATTGGGCTGGGGATGTGGCTCAAGCGGTAGCGCGCTCGCCTGGCATGCGTGCGGCCTGGGTTCGATCCTCAGCACCGCATACCAACAAAGATGTTGTGTCCGCCGAAAACTAAAAAAATAAATATTAAAAAATTCTCTCTCTCTCTCTCTCTCTCTTAAAAAAAAAAAAAAGAAGAATGGATAAAATATAACAGAGGATACCAAGACTTGGGATCTAATCCAAAGGTTTAGTATACCTGTAATTGTAGCCTCAGAAAAGGAGGAGAGAGAGAAAAGAACAATAGCCATACTTTGATTATGACTAAGAATCTCCCCCAAACAGGAACAGATGCCAATCCAAAGGTTAAAGAAGCTCAACTTACCCAAATGGGCGGGGAGGGGGGAGGGGGGAGGCACAAGGAAAACCACCTTCTAGGTCCAGCAGAGTCAAATGCTGAGGAATAAACACAGAGAAGAGTCTCAGAAGGAGCAGGGGGTGCAGGCAGGACAGGTCTCTCTAGAGAACGCTGACGGTCTGGGTGGCAGAGGGGGCGCTGGAGGGGGCAGAGCCTCCTTCACTCCCTCTGAAACACAGAGCTGCACGGGACGAGGGCCACCCCCTAGAGGAGCTCGCAGACTGGGACCCAAACAGAAGATTGCAGCACCCTGGGATCAGGTTAGGACAGAGGGACTCACGGAGGACAAGGAAACCTAGAGAGGAGACAGGTCACCCTGGCCCAGGGTCGGTCTTCCTAGACCGGGAAAATGTGACCCAAGGACTCTTAAAGGACAGGTGAGGATCACCTGGGGAGAGAGAAGGCATTCCAGAGAGAGCAGCCAGCGGGTCCTCTGCGAGTGACCCCCACCCTGGCCCTCACCCACTGTGGTGCAGGCCCAGCTGTCCTGGGGAGGAGCAGAGAGCGGGCACAGGTCTTGGCTGCGCCAAAGGCTCTCTTCTTCCCCTCCCAGAAGTCTCTCCCTCCGCCAAACAGCTTCTTGGCTTTCAAGGCAACACCTCTGCTCCGAGTTCCCAGAGTCCATTTTGGAAGTGAAAGACAGGGCAGCACCCTCTGTCCTGAGGTGTGACTCCTACTCCCGGGGAACCTGTCCGTGTCCCCCGCCTCTCAGGGCAGTGTGTCCAAGTCAGGCAGCTGGCTGATACCCGTTAACACCTCACACAGCTGGGCACCAAGCAAGGCGGGAAAATTAAGGAAAGAAGGCCTGTCCCCGGGGAAGGAAGAACCTTAATGAGAAACACGTGCAGGCAGCCTTTGGGTAAATCGATTTGGGGCCAATATGCTGAAACACTGTTCCCTCCACCCCAGGGGATTAAGTTTGGAAGTACATGTCCCAGGCGCTTTTAAAACCTGTGCTGCATCCCCACACACATAAGTTACTGGCACGGAAGAACCCGGAATCAAGGCTCTACAAAATGCGTGAGAAAATCTGGAGGGTGTATAATCTCATAATTTTATGCCTTGGAGTCACAGTATGGATTTAGGCCAAACAAACAAAAAAGAAGCCCAAACTAAAAAAGAAAAGATATCTGTTAAAGACTCTCAGCCAAGACTGAACCCTGAAATCAAAACTGAAACATTCCCCAGAGAACACGTGTATTTTTATGGCAGGCTTTATTCGAGCCTAATCTCTCTCTGCGCACGAAAATCACTTTAATAAAATTTCCCCCACACTCACATTCTAGAAAAAGCCATCTGTTGGCGATTCGGAGGTCTTATGACTCATTCTGATGCCAGGGAACATTCAAAGCTTAATGGAAAATGAAACAGACCATAAAGATATGAGGTCTACCTTAGAGAAACAAGAAAGAACGGGTTCAGTTACACAGAACACATAATGCTTCAGAACTCTTCCAGAAACCGTTCTTTCTAGACTCTGAGGTCACCCCGGGGACTGGCAACAGAGGCTTTGCTGTCCGGATCCCTCTGCTCGCTGCACTTTGGCAATAGGAGATGTGTCCCTGACCCTCTGCGAACGCCACCCAGCAACACCTCGGGTCACACATGTGCAGAGAGCCAGTCCCCACCAGCGAGCTTGCCCAGGGTTGGAGCGCGTCCCTTCCAGCCTGTGTCTTTTCATTTTGACAATTTTTGAATGGAACATTTTCCAAAATGCAGAATCTATTTCCTTGCCTTTAGAAACAGGGTGTGCCATCATTTCTTCTTTATCAGTGGTTTGTGGTCATTATGTCGGGAACACAGGCATGAGCCTGGCAGGGCTACTCTGTCCAGTCCTCCCTCAACGTGCAGTCCTGCCCAGCCCAGACACACACAGGCATGGCCACAGGACCTTGGCTGGTGGGAACGGCACCCCAGGCACTTGACACCTGCCTGCGCCTTGGGATGAGCACCCCTCTCTTTTCTGGGCTAATGACCCTGGGTGGTAGGGGAGAAAGGAAGGGAAGCAGAGAAGACCAACAGCACCTTGTGCGTGGATTTTCAATTTCTGAGAGCGGGAGGGTTTGTTAGGGAAGCAGGCCGGCTCCACATGGTGCTCCAACCACTGATACGATGTTTGCAAAAGAGAAGATTCATTCATGAGGCGGCGGCACGTGAAGAAGAGGGGCAGGTCTCAAATCCCCTCTCTGAGGATAGGACTTAGGGGCATTGATGGCCGCAGCGTGGGGAAAGGGGCCAGGAGGTTAGGCATTGGTGGCTTGTGCATGCATAACGCAGGTGCACCCACGGGTATCTGAGCTCACACGTTACAGGTGGTTTTTATGGGGAGAGGATGGGAGGACTGAGACTCGGACCCAAGGCCTCGTGCGTGTTAGGCAGGCACCGTACCACCTGCTACTCCATCCCCGGCCTCACGCTGGTCAAGTGGCCAAGAGCAGGTGAAGCGAGGCTGAAGGATTTATCAGGTTTTCCTCCTCCCAGGCTCCTCCAGGGCCTTCTCCCTGCCCTAACCAGGCTGGAATCAGGGCTGTCTCTAAGGGCTGCACAACAAGGGCTGTGGGCCTCAGGGGAGTCTCCGGGGCTTGACTCTGAAGCTCTCTAGCCCGGACCCACCCTTCGGTCGGTCAGCTCAGCCGTTCATTTCTCAGGTTATCGGCGCAGCCTAGAAAATCCAAAGCCACAGCTCCCCGTCTAGATACAAACTCCTTTGTTCCCAGCATCGTGAGGACCTATTGTGTCGGGAGAGGGATTCAAGGTGAGAGGAAGAGCCTAAGGGAGAGTGAACATGTCAAAGATGGAAGGAAACAATGATGCCAGTTTTATACAGACTCTTTCAGAAAACAGGAGGAGGGACTATTTCCCAGTCCACTTGGTAAGGCCAGCCTTGCCCTCTTCACCAAGACCAAAGGCTCTACCAGAGAGGCCATCGCACTTCAGTGTCCCTCGTGAATACAGACGAGAAGGCCCTTCATGAGGCATTACCAGACCAAGGCCAGTGTAGAAAGGGCAGCACGCATGGCCAGGGGGCCTCAGCAGGAACCAAGGTAGGTCCGACGTGCCAAAGTCGGCCACATGCCAAAGCTACCCACGTTGGCAGGAATCCGACAATCACTCCAGGGTACCCAGAAAAAGTATTTGACAAAATTCAGCCCATGATGAAAGCCTGGGCACACTGGAGAGGGGTGGTCCTGGAGGCCTGGTGGTGAGACATGCTCAGTGGTTGCTGAACAGCCAGGCTGTCCCAGCTGGGGCCATGAAGAACAGGCATAAGGGCTGAGGTTGTAGCCCAGTGGTACAGAGCTTGCCCAAGACCTGTGAGGCCCTGGGTTCAATCCTCAGTGCCACATAAAAATAAATGAATAAAATAAAGGCATTTTGTCCATCTATAACAATATTAAAAAGAAGAAGAAGAAGGCACAATCTCTATATATAAGTACTGATGTGGAGGGAAGTCTTCATTTCTCAGGAACAGTTGCTAGTGCCTGTAGAAGCTGACTGTTTAGTTCTTATAGAGAAACTGCCGCGTGGTTTTGCGGAGTGGCTGTACCACGTTACATTCCCACCAGCAGTGCACCAGGGTCAGTTTCCCCGCGTCTTCACCAGCACTGGGTGTTGGCCCTCTTTCCCATCTCAGCTGTTCGGGGAGGTGTGCAGTGAACCGTCCTCTGCGGCTTTAATTCACAGGAACTTGTCGGCTAATCTATGTGCTTATTGTCATCTGTTCTCTTGGGTGAAATGCTTCTTCACATGCTTTGTTTGCTTTCTAAGGGGGTTGTTGGCTGCGTCTGGTTGTTGTTTTGTTTACTGCTGAGTTTGAGAGGTCTGGTGTCAGTCCTTTGGAGGGTGGGTGGCTTGAAGACACTTCCTCCCAGTTGGTAGCTTTCATTCTCTTAGCCAGGTTTTTCATAGCACAAAAATTTTTAAATTTGGATGAGCTGGATTTATCCATTTTTCTGTTTATGAATAATGATTTGAGTGTCAGCTCTGATAATTCTTTGCCTTGTCCTAGATTCCAAAGATTTCCCCCTACTTTTTCTAAAGATTATACAGTTTCATGTTTTTCATCTGAGCCTGTGATCCATTTTGTTTAATTTTTATGAGGCCTGAGACTTTTTTTTTTTTTTTTGCCAGTGGGTGTCCAATTTAATTTTCTTTTTCTCTTTTTGGTTTGTACTTGATTTTGAACTCAGGGGCACTTAATCACTGAGCCACATCCCCAGGCCCTTTATTTATTTATTTTTGTATTTTATTTAGAGACAAAGTCTCACTGAGTTGCATAAGGCCTCATTAACTTGCTGAGGCTGACTTTGAACTTGCGATCCTCCTGCCTCAGCCTCCTGAGCTGCTGGGATGGATGTCTGATATCTCTAGTGCTATTCATAGAGCAGGCCTCTTTCCCCGGGACTGCTTTGGCAACTGTGTCAATCATCAGCTGGGGGTATTTGTGTAGGTCTAATCCTGGGTTCTCTGCTCTGTTGATTTGTCCCTGTGACTGCTCTTCTGCCAACAGCCGGCTATATAGTAAATCAAGTGACTAGATCCATTCCTCCTACTTTATTCTTCCTTTAAAAAATTGTTTGAGCTATTCTCATTCCTTTGCTTTTCCATGTAAGTCTTAGGATGCTCTTTCTAATTCTATGTATGATCTATTCTTGCTGGGATCCCGATGGGAATTGTGGTAAGTGTGTGCATATTTGGAGAGAATCGACAATCGTTTTGTCTTTCAGCTCAGGAACAAGGTGTGCGTCTCTCTTCACTCAATCTCTTAGGTACTGTCATCTGCGTGGGATAGTTCTCAGTAGACAAGTCCCATCCATGTTTAGTTAGATTTACATGTAATTCGTTTTTTAAAGTGATCATGAGGTTGTGTTTTTAATTTTGGTATCTACACATTTGTTGTGACTACATGGAAATAACGTGGAGTTCTCGATGTTTACTTCACATCCTTCAATCCTGCTGAACTCACTAGTTCTAAGTATGTTTTGCTGAATCCAAGGGATTTTCAACCAAGGAAACTGTATCATCTGCAAATAGGGTCAGTTTCATTTCTTCCTTTCCAACCTGTAGACCTTTGGTTTCCCCTTCTTGTCACGTTTACTGGCTTAAACTTAGAGCACTATTTAAATAAGAGGGGAGAGTGGACATCCCCGCTTTGCTCCCAATTTTAGGGAAATGTACCTCATTAAGTCTAGCTGTAGGGTTTTGTAGGTGCTCTTTATCAACTTGTGGAATTTCCTCTTTATTCTCATTTTCTAAGAATTTTTTTCCACACATAAGTTTGAATTTTGTCTAATGTCTTTCCTGCATCAATCGAGAAGCTCATAGGATTTTTCTTCTCTAGTCCATTAGTATGTTATATTGTTTTTCAAACACTGACCCAGCTTTTTGCCTCCAAAATAAAGTCCACATGGTCGTGTTGTATAGTTCCACACATTGCTAAGTTCTACTAGTATCTTGTCAGGATTTTTTCACCTGTGTTTAAGGGGAATATTGTTTTTTTGTTGTTTGTTTCACTATCTGTTTTTTATATTGTCTTTCTCTGGTTCGGGTATCAGAATAATGCTATGTTCATAAAGTGAATTGGAAAATATTCCCTCTCCTTCTGGTATCTGAAAAAGATTGGTTGAATTTGTCAGTTAAACCTTCTGGACCTCAAAAAGACTTCTTTCAAGGCATTTTTAAATTATATGATCAATTCCATCAAAAGTTACAGAGCTGCCCAGATGACCGGTTTCATATTGGATGAGTTGGGACCAGTTGTGCTGTCTCCTGTGTTTGATCTGTGTGTACAGAGCTGCGCATATTGGGCTGGGCACGTGGCTTAGTGGTTGAGTGGCCCTGAGTTCAATCCCCAGGACCAAAGGAAAAAAGAAAGAGAGGAGAGAGAGAGAGAGAGAGAGAGAGAGAGAGAGAGAGAGAGAAACAACAGAGCTGCCTAGTTTTCCCTTGTCATCCTTGGGAGCTCTGCATTTATTGGTAATCTGTATACTGTCTCTCTGTTTCCTTTGGCAGTGTCGATAGGTTGGCCAATTTTAAAGAACCAGCTCTTGGGGCCGGGGCTGTGGCTCCGTGGTAGAGCACTTGCCTTGCACATGTGATACCCTGGGTTCGATCCTCAGCACCACATAAAAAATAAATAAATAAAAATAAAGATATTGGGTCCATCTACAATTAAAAAAATTTTTTTTTTTTAAAAAGAACTAGCTCTTGGTCTAATAGATCCTCTGGTTTTGATGGTGTTGATTTCTGCTCTGTATTCTTCCTTCCGCCTACTGCCAGGGTGGCTTTTCTCTTCCTTTTCCATCCCTGAGGGGGAGTCCCTGACTATGGACTCGGGCTTTTCCTCCGTTCTAACTGGGCACTGACTGCTGTGAGTTTCCCTAGTAGCACGGCTTTTGTGTCTCAAAGATCTTGAAGCATTTTATCTTCATTTTTATTCAGTTTAATGTATTTTCCTTATTTCCCTCAAGACTTTCTCTTTGGTGTATGGATTACTTAGAAATAGGCTGTTTAGTTCTAAGTGTTGGAAATCTGTTTTCTTTCTGTTATTGATTTCTTATTGAACTCCATTGTGAGTAGAAAACATGCTTGGTATGACCTCAAGTCTTCACAGTGTGTGGAGGTTTCTTTTATGGCCCGGGAAGTGGCCTGTCTGGGTACACGTTCCCAGCCACGGGAAAAACACGAGGCCTGCCCTTCTGAGGTAGGTGTCTACAGATGCTGTTCAGGTCCTCTGGATCAGTGGGTGTTGATTTCTTCTATATCCTTATTGATGGTCTGTCTAGTTGTTCTATGAATTACCAAGACGGGGTTACAGAAGGCCCTACAAATATTTACCTACTTATATTTTCAGTTCTATCACTTCTTGGTTCACACATTTTATAGATTTTTTTTTTTCTTTTTTGTACCAGGGTGAACCCAGGGGCACTCAACCAATGAGCCATACCCCCAGCCCTATTTTGTATTTTATTTAGAGACAGGGTCTCACTGAGTTGCTTAGCACCTCGTCTTTACTGAGGCTGGCTTGGAACTCCCAATCCTCCTGCCTCAGCCTCCTGAGCGGAGCCATTGGGATTGCAGGTGTGCACCACTGCACCCAGCTACAGCTGTTTTTTTTATGCAAACATATTTAGGATTGCTATGCTTCTTGGTGGGTTGGCCTTTTTATCAATATTGATTGCTCTTCTCTGTCTCTAGTAATTTTATTTTATTTTTTTGGCTCAGAGTCTATTTTATCTGATATTGACACGGCTTTCCTTTGATATATCATTTTCCTTCCTTTTGTAGTTAACTTGCCTATATCATTGCAAGTTTCTTACAGATAGCATATAGTTAAATAGTGTTTTTTAATCCACTGCCAAACTGTGCCTTTTAATTACTATTTTTAGACCATTTATATTTAATGTAATTATAGGTTTGTTAATGCTGAAGTCTGCCATTTTGTCTTTTTGTTTTACATGCATTCTGTTTTTGTTTCTGCTTTTTTAAAAAAATATTTATTTTTTTAGTTTTAGGTGGACACAATATCTTTATTTTTTATTTTTATGTGGTGCTGAAGATCGAACCCAGTGCCTCATGCATGCTAGGTGAGCGCTCTACCACTGAGCCACAACCCCAGCCCTGTTTCTGCTTTCTTTTTCCTGTTATCCTGTAGATTACTTTATCCTTTCTTTTTTTTCTTCCTTCTTTTCTTTCCTGTGTGTGTGTGTGTGTGTGTATGTGTGTGTGTGTGTGTGTGTGTGTGTGTGATACTGGGATTTAACCCAGGGTCTTTTTACATGCTATTCAAGTGCTCTAACACTTAACCACCCCCCCACACACACACTCCTATATTTCTCCTTTTATTTTGAGACAGGGTCTAGCGAAGTTGTCCAGGCTGGCCCCAAACTTGTGAGCCTCTGACCTCAGCCTCCCACATAGCTGGAATTACTAGAATTTTAATTTAGCTATAAAAATGTATTATTTAGCAATTTTAGCAGTTGCTCTAGATTATATGTACATGATATATACAGAACTTATCTATCAGTATGATATTTACCAATTAAAGTGTAGAAATACTACCTCCCTTTAGGTTAATTTACCTTCTCCCATTTATAATTGTCTTAAATCATGACAATTAAAATGAAAATTATAACACTCTCTGATGTGGCTCTAAATGTATGTGCAGGAAATATTTAAGAAGACGGGGAGCCTCCTTACCTTGGATCACAGAGGGAGTCCCGGTGCCTGACGCCACCTCAGGGGGACCTCATTACCAGCTGGCGGGAATGCGAGTCCCCTGAGCCTTCTCTGGTACCTGCCCAGGGCAATG
This sequence comes from Marmota marmota marmota, assembly GCF_001458135.2. Taxonomy (NCBI): domain Eukaryota; kingdom Metazoa; phylum Chordata; class Mammalia; order Rodentia; family Sciuridae; genus Marmota; species Marmota marmota. The sequence goes on from NW_025999962.1 coordinate 3,081,034, forward strand.
GTGGCCGAGTCGTCACCGCCTGATGTGGCTGGGCCGTGGCTTTTTCTGTGGGGTGGAGCACTTGCTGTCTAAAGGGTCTCCTTTTAAGGCTATCCCTCTCTGGACCCTGTGGGTGGAGGATCCGGCTTCTGCTGGGTCAGTTGTGGGTTATGGTTAGGGCCAGTTTCCTCCCAAGGCTACGATATTCAAGACCAAAGGGAACCCATCGCCTTGTTGTTCCTTGGGTCCTGAGGTCCCTGTCATCTTAAGCTTCCCCCCTGTCCCCACTGGTCAGTCTCCTTATATTTGTCCAGGGTTTTTGGCGCATTTAGTGAATGGAATAGGAAAAACGATCCGTTCCATCTTCTCAGAAACAGGTCTCTCTGTGCTATTTTTATTTCTCACGACCTTCCGTGAATTTATAATCATTATGAAATGAAAAGTTAAAAAGCAATGCTAATGTTGGTGCCTAATTTGTTCAATCAGACTGCAAGGATGATGCTTCTTTTTTTTAAATTTTTTAACATTTATTTTTCAGTTTTGGGTGGGCACAACATCTTTATTTTATTTGTACGTGGTGCTGAGGATGGAACCCAGCGCCCCGCGCCTGCCAGGCGAGCGCGCTACCGCTTGAGCCACGTCCCCAGCCCCAGGATGACGTTTCTTCTAAGAGAAGAAAGCTATCCGTCCCTTCAAGTCAGCATGTGACAAATGCCAGTGTGTGGAGGGGCCCAGGATGGTGGCTCAGAGCCCGAGCACACGCCGGGGTCCCGTCACTAGCAGCAGGTCCCCGAGGCAGCGGGAGAGTACAGCGTTCCGAGAGGAGGGGCTGAGCAGGCAGAGTGGAGGCCTCTCTGAGGATCTCAAAACAACATAACGGGCATCAAGACTGCCAAGCCCCCGGGGCTGGAATGCCTGACTTCCGTCCTGAGGCTCTCCAGCCCGGAGCACAGCATTGGGAATGCTGGAGCCCCAGGGGCCGTCGGGCCGCCTTCCCGGCCCTTCACCACCCCAGCTGCACTGGCCAGAGGAAGGCGAAGGCCATCTGGATGTGCGGGTGCTGGGCTGCGGGGAGGCCCGTGCTGGGGGCCCAGCTGGCCAGCCGGACTCCAGGCTGGAAGAGATTGGAGGAGATAGAAGCATCTGGAAGGCATCATTCACTTCAGCCAATCAATGTTTAAAGGCCAAACAAAGGCACAGTGAGCACAGGCTTTTTTAATTTTTTTAGCCTTCCAAGTCGAACAGCACATCTGGGTGTTTCATTTAAGCCCAGAATCCTTTGTGGGGAGGGTGTGAGCTGCTCATGATCAAAGGGCACATTTACCCCTCTTTTACTCCCAGAAAGTAGGCTGATTTCAGACAAACAGAAATTCATACTTGCTGATGAAAAACTAAAAATTAATATTTTCGTATTTTTATTTTTATTCTATTCCTGAGCCAGGCCCCTGGGGGAAGGGCTGGGGACATGGATGGAACCCAGCTCCTGCCCCAAGTGGTCTGCCATTTCTGGAAGACATGAAACCGGACTCGTGCCAGAAAGGAGGAGGCCATGTGGAAGATCACTCCCTCTCCCCTGAAGAAATCTTTTTCTTTTTCCCCCTTTGGTACCAGGGATGGAACTCAGGGGTGCTCAATCAATGAGCCACATTCCCAGCCCTTTTTATTTATTTTGAGACAGGCTCTCACTAAGTTGCTTAGGACCTTGCTTAAGTTGCTGAGGTTAGCTTTGAACTAGTGATCCTCCTGCCTCAGCCTCCAGGCGTGCACGGACAAGCCGGACTCCCGTGAAGAAATCTTCTTGGGTTCCTTCTGCAACTCCCCCTCCCCTCGGTCTCCTCCTGCCCTGCGGCCACAGCTTCCACCTGCACTTCCCACGGTGCGCTCCTGGGCTGTGGCCAGGTCCTCCTTCTCCCACCCCTCTTTTTTTTTTTTTTAAAGAGAGAGAGAGAGGGAGAGAATTTTTTAATATTTATTTTTTTAGTTTTTGGTGGACACAACATCTTTGTTTGTACGTGGTGCTGAGGATCGAACCCAGGCCGCAGGCATGCCAGGCGAGCGCGCTACCGCTTGAGCCACATCCCCAGCCCCCTCCCTCCCCTCTTGATGTTGGCTCAACTCTGCCTCGAATCTGCAGCCGCAGCCAAGCACCTCCCTCTGAACTCAGACCCCCTCCACCTCCCCTCGTGGATGGCTCTGGGTTCTCAGAACTCAGCCTACTCAAAGCCGTCTGCCTGCTGTTGTGGTCTGAATCATCCCCGCTCCCCATCCCCGGCCACATTGTCGAAGGCCACATTCCCAGGACCTCAGAATGTGAGAGAGAGGGTCAGTGAAGACACTGAGATAGGGTCTCCAGGGGGTCAGTGAAGTAGAAAGAGGTCCCTGCCCTGGGCCATGATCCAATGCGAGGCTTGTCCTTCTAAGAAGAGGAATTAGGGACAATAGGAGCGACCACACAAGGACGCAGGAGAAGAAAGCCATCTGTGAGTGAGTGACGGAGAAGGGCCAGCAGACACCAGACCTGGGCCTCCATGACGGTGGGAAATGCTTTTCTTCTGCTTGTGGCCCGTCTGCCGGGCTTGGTGCCGCGGCTCTTGCAAACTCATACACATGCTCTCCCTCTGATTGTGGCTTCCCGCCTCTTTCCCGCTCTGTTCGTGTCACCACACCTGGGCAGCAGCCGGAGCTGCAAAGAGCCTCCTTCCCCGTGTGACCCCGACTCCCATGGCCGCATCTGGCAACTGGGTCTCCTAAATGTCTCTTCAGTCCCCACAGCCCTCCCCCTCCCCCAACGCTGGATGACCCCCCCCAGCAGGCAGAACTGCCAACCTCAGGGTTTCTCAGGCCCGGTGACCCCGGTGACCCCAGGCACTCAACTTGAATGACCCCCCACAGGCCCTGGTTTCTTGGCTGCAGGGACCCGACACATGGGTGCTGCCCAGACACTATGGAACCTGTGGGCCAGTCCCCGGATGATGCGGTGCTAGGAAACTGCCCTGGGATTGACCCCGTCACCAGGCGCTCAGCAGCCACACAAGAGTCATGCTGCCACATCAGAGTGAGCATGTGGGGCTGCAGGAGAGCCCCTCTGTGCTGGGAAGCGTCCCTGCACCCGCAGGGCTGTGGCCACTCACCCCAGTGCGGCTCCCTTGGACGGGGCGACTGAGGCATCCCCGCCCGTGTTTCCTGGGCGCTTCATTATTGAGACGAACGGTGATGTTCGTAAGGTGTGTGCGTCTTTGCACGGTCACACGTGCCCTGGATACCGCATGCCAGGGGCACCAAACGAGCGTGAGGAGAGCGGGTCGGAGAGGGGTGTCGTGCAGAACGTCACGACACCCGGCTCGGGAGGCACCTTTCCGTTTCAGCGAATGCTAAGCTGGAGTTTCAAATCACCAGTGAGGAGCCCAACTTGGGGTGGCTTTGGCACCAGGTCAGGGGGCAGATCATAAGAGGAGGCTGGCCTGGACATGGGGTCAGGGGCCCCCTCCCAAACACTAAGCAGTTACACGGGCCAGAGCGTGCAGGATTCAAGGACACAGATGCTCCCCGGGGCCGGGTGCCTGTCCTCCCAGGGCCCACTGTCCACTATAGAGGAATGCTGCGAGGTGTCCCAAGACAGGTGTGCCTGGCGGCACGGGGGTGGGAGGGGAGAGGAAGGAGGACAGGAACTGCTCCTGAAAAGACCCCCGACCGCTGATGCCTGGAAGGCCCTGGAAGAGGACGACGAGGCGTTCTCACCTCAGCAGAGAGGTGAGCAGGACGCTCTGGGGGACAGACAGCCTGGGCAGAGGCCCGGGGGCACAGGGGGCTGCGGGGATCCTGGAAAGCGGCTGGAGTGGCAGTCAGGACCCCGAAGGAGGAGGCTTTGGGGCCCAGGTCCATCCACTCTCTTGGACTGAGGATGCCCTGAGGGTCCAGGAGAGGGACATGGCCTGGTTTGTTTCTTGAACTTGGCCTCATGGCCCCCGTCTCTCAAATGACGCCTGAGCTTCCTCCTCTGCTACGTGGGGATGCTCAAGGGACCAACCCGTTCATGCAACGGAAGTGTCTGGAAGAGCGCCTGGCCACGGCCACACTCCGCCCGTCAGTGGTGTTCTCAGTGGCCTGAGGCGTGGGTTCAGGAAGACAGGCTGCCCCCTGGTGAGGGCAGTCAGGTGCTGCCCAGTGGGAAGATGTTGACTGCAGCCAGACAGGCCGGCTGAGGGCGACCAGCAGCCTGGTGGCCACCCCACTGTGAACTGGCAACTTCACGCCTGGGCAAGCGGCCACACCTGCTGAGAGCCAAGGGGACTTCCATGTCCCTTCCACTGGGTGAGGGCTGGAGACGAGCAGCCTTCTGAGTGGAGCTGGAGGGGTGGGGTGTCTCAGGAGTGGGGTCCCCTCCCTGAGCCCTCAGGACTGGGCCTTTCCAGGGGCAGTCAGGCAGATGCCACGTGACAGGAAAACCCGCTGGTCTTTAGAAGCGAATGTCCCTGTGTAGGGTTGCGAGGCCACACACAGGGAAGCTGTTGAGCATCATTTCTGACACAGAAAGGGTCAAACAAACCTGGATTCAGGCCCCTGCTGCACAGTGGGGCCCGTGAGCCATTTTCTCCTCTCTAAGCAGGGGAGGTGGTGAGACTGCTGCCCACAGCCCATGGAAACAGAGCCTGAGAGGCACACACATGTGTGGCAACTGCACAGGGCCCGGCACAGAGCAGGTGCCCCAGACGTGCCAGCCGCCAGCCATCGGGGGTGGGGGCAGCAGGCACCCATGCTGTCCACTGACGCCTACATTCCGCTGGAAGGTGGTAGTTTGGCCAGAGCTCTACTCTAATTAGGAAGCAGCAGGGAAACTGAACTCAGGGTAGGTAAGCGCTTGATGATTTCTGCAGGAGGTAGGAAAAAATGCTAAATGACAAAAACAAACTGCGAGACATTCTTGAGGGGAAGGGGGAGAGGCCGTGAGCAGCGCGGCCTAAATATAGCTAAGAGTATTTTTGTAGATGGCGAAAATGGTGCCCAAGTCCTGCAAGAATCCGCAGCCTCTTCCCAAGTTTCCATCTGGCTCTTTCTTGAATCACGGGGGGCCAGCAGCGTCGGGGAGCTAGAGCATCCGCTCCGGTGCTGGGCCCTCTTGGCACAGAGGGACTAAGCAGGACAGTACCCGACCCTGCAACTGCGAGGCCTTGTGCTTCCCTGCTGCCTCGGGGCCTTCCAAACAGCACTTGACAAAGGAAACACGACTCCAAAAAGGCAGATTTTGGTCAAAGAGCTTCATAAACAAACTGGAGGCCCTGAGCTCCCCAGCCCCTAATTGGGACCAGGTTAGTAGAGATGCCCACAGGGAGTCGACCACATGGCCCCCCGACAAGGCCTTCCCCTCCAGCTCCTTTCTTTCTGATTTTTCAACACAAACCATAACAAACACCATGCAGAACCAATTACACATCACCCCACCGAGGAGGCCCTGCTGCAGTCGGGGTGGCTGGAAGCGGGCCCCTCGGATGCCTCCTCTGTGCGGGGACCACCCCACCGGCAGTTCCCTGACGCTCCGGTGCCAGAGCCAGGCCTGCCTTCCAGAGGAAAACATACGCTGGGATTTACTGTGAATTCAGGGTGGAGCCTATGGTGCTCAGCAAATGCCGTGGACCAGGGAGCTGGCTGCTGGCCGAGGCGGCACTCCTATCAGACATCCAGGGATGGGTCTGCTCACAGGGATGGCTGGATGAGTGAGGACTCCCCTCCCCTCCCGGATATCAACTTAAGCTAGCAAGGGGCTTTGGTACTGGAATCCCAAGGAGGAGCTGGCGCCAGGGGGGTGGGGCTGGGTGGGGTGGGCTGTCTGAGGGAGCCAGGCGCCCGGTGCTCTCTGCAAATGTCTGCTGAGTGCCGGCTCCTGCCAGCTTTGTTCCAGGCTCCGTGAGCAGGGTTCCCTTGGATCCTATGCCCGGGTGGCATGCAGGCTCAGAGCAGCGCTGGTCGAGAGCAAGAGAACACGCAGCAGCAAGGTGCAGAGCCGAACCCAGCATCACTGCGTGCGTTGTGCAGCCAGAATGACGGGTCCCCACCCTCACTGACTGTGAGACTTTGCAGCCCAGGGCCTCGCTCGCTCACCTGCAAATGGGAGTGACAGAGCGTGGAGCTCACAGGTGCTTGTCAGCAGGGCAGGACACACTCCAAGACAAATACTCAGCGCACAGAGGTGACATGGGGAGCCTGGGGTGTTTGCTAGACAGGTTAAAAGTTGGACGAGCTGTCGATGGGGGTGGGGTCTGCATGAACCCCAGGCTGTGCCTAGGAGTGGGGCTCTGTTCCGTGTTGCTGGCCTAAGGACTCCCTCAGCTCCAGCAAAGAGCAGATAAACCTGGCCAGAAGTGGCCTCTGCCTAATTATCGCAGTAGGACCCACTCCTGCGTGGAGACTGCAGCTGCTAATGACACAGGCCACAGTAAAGATGGGGGCGGAACCACCAGGCAGGACTGCCCTCCAACCCCCTCCATGTGATGACGAGTGGCTGAAAGGAGTCACCCAGAGACTGAGGGGGATTAAAAGGCGTAAGAGGGACACAGGGAGGCCGCAGGGGTACCCTTGACAGTTTGCTCACACATGAGAACAAAGCTGTCTCTCCTGTACCAAGGTGTCCCCAAGGAGCTCCTCTGCTGAAGGTCACAACCACCCACGGGTGGGTAACAGAAGGGCCCCACGGAATGAGCTGTTATCACCCTCCTGCTGGAGCCACCAGCCAGGGGACAGAAGCCACGAGAGCTCTTGTGAGCTTTGCCCCTCGGGTTTCTCAGGGAAGACTGGTAGGGGAGCTGTGTTGAGAAACGGAGACTATTCATTTACCCGACAATGTTCATTGTCCGGCTGCCTTCTAGAAACAAAGCAAAGTGGAGCAAATGCACACAAATATGTCAGAAGCCTTTGGGGCCGCAGCGGGCAGAGCTCCCAGGGCTGTGGAGACACTGGCCGAGGCCCAAGAAGCCCATGATCTGTAGGTGAGGGATGGCGGGCCCCATGTCTCTTACCCCATCCTGATTCCCAAGTGTGAGTCCCAAGCAAAGGCTGACAAGGCTTGGGAAGTCTGTAGTCTTATCACTAGAAAGCCCAGCACTGCTGCCCACTAGTTCTCCACCAGCCCCCAGCCCCCAGCCTCTAGCCCCCAGCTGTCAGCCCCCAGCCCCCAGCCGTCAGCTCCTAGCCGTCAGCCGGTCTGCCTTCCAGCGTCCTCTCAAACTGGCTCTGCCCCTCTCTGGCACCTCCTTTTGCAAAGCCTCCTTTCAGTAATCCTCAAGTGCCCATCCTAGATCCCTCACCAGCAGGGACTGAGTCTGGGTGGTCTCCATGTCCAGGGCCACTCTGGAACCAGCTCCTGCCACCAGACCGTCCGTTCCATTATGAGGATGTGGTGGATGGTGAATGGGAGGAATGGGTGCAAACCTCACCCCGAGTGTCCTGGGCGCAGGCAGCTCAGAGAGGTTCCCCTTCAGCAGATCCTAGACAGGAGTTTCTACTGTACCATTTACATTTTTCTTCAAAGGTGGAGTTCAAGTGGAGGATATTGATGGATCAGGTTCCAATTCAGTTTGGGTCACAGCCAAGTGTGATCTGGGTTTTTCCAAAGATCAGTTTGGCTGGAGGTGGGGTTGGAGGGTAGGGAACTGACTATTGGGGGCTGGCAAAGGGAGCCTGCTACAATGCTCTGGGACTCAGACAGGGACCCCAAACCAGGACATGGTCAAGGGGATGGATAAGGGGTAATCCACTAGGACCAAGAGGGGCCAGCCTGGACCCATTGGGCTGCATGGCTGAGGAAGGGGGTGTCAGGAATGATTTCCAGGTTTCTCCCATCAGTGGGGAGTCTGGAGATAGAAGAGCAGTTTGGGGGAAATATGAGTTTGGTTCTGATGTGACTGTGGGACGTCCAGGTGGAGATTTCTAGAACCAGTCAGAGACAAGGCTCAGACGAGAGGTGGGGGCTGCAGGTCTAATTTGAGCTATGGGACATTTACCACCAACTGGTGAAAGGCTTTGCCCCGGTGGCTTCACCCCAGCCTTCTGATGCCAGAGAGGGGAGGAGGCAGGAGCCCCGAGGGTTGCAACATCCGAGGTGATTTATCGAGCAAACGTCTTGTGTGTTTGTTTCTCGGCGCTGCCTTCCAAGAGGGAACCTAAAACCCCACATTCTGATCCGAAGTGTAATTTCCAGTCATTTCCACCGACAACATTTGGTTCTTATTATCAAAAGATACTCACACAGATGTAGCATTAAAATGTTGGCCCCACAGATAAAGAAAACAAGGTCGTCTCCAGGCTTGAAGCAACCCTCAGACATTTACGATTCCAAGAAATGGTTGCTGGATAACTCCTCTAGAATATCCATTTCCCAATGTGTTTCTGAGTGGAAGAAGGCCAGACACTCGGTCAATGTCAGGCTGTCATCTGAACTTTCAGCCGCGAAGGCCGAGCAGGCTTGGATGATGATCCCCGGAGGCAGGCGGGCCCGGCATTCCCCCCAACCCTGGCCGCCCCAGCTTTGTACTCGGGGTGCACAGACGGGGCTAATAAAGGGTTTGTTGATTGAGAAAAGAAACAGGCGGACGCTGGGAGTCATCCCAGGCTGTGTTCCCATTGACGTTTCTTGCCAGAGGTTCCAGGGGCTTATTACGGGGGGTGAGAGGGGGACTTCTCTAGACAGAAACGGAAAATATTTATACAGAACTCGTGTTTTGAACTTTAGCAGAGAAGCTTATCCTTCCCCTGTTAAATTTTATATTAGTGCTTTTGGCTCCTTCCAAATAACACTGCCAGCCTGGCAAGGCTCTACGCGCGTGAGCCCTGGAGTCCCCAACGGTATTTTTCACGTAATAATTTATTAAGTTCATCCTATGTGCCAAATGCTTTAACAAATTGTGTCATTTAGTTCTCAGAATCATATGGGCACGATGATGTATTTACTGACCCCATTTTATGGATGTGGAAACTCGCCTGGGAAATGTAGGACATTTTTCCACAGTGAGGCAGGCAGTGCAGGGGGTGCCACCCCACAGCCGCTTTGCCCAAAGCTTTCCGGCTGCTCTGAGCGCCAACCTGACCAGCAGGGTGGGGGACACCCCTCTCTGTACATTTTCTAGTCACTCCTTCTTACATCTGGAGAAGCTGAGTCTCCTGCAGGATGAAGTCACTGGCAGCAGAGGACCTGGTTCCAAGGACACTGGGGAGCCTCTTTCCCTCCTGTTGGCCCCAGGACTCCTCCCCTGCTCCTCCCCGGCAGCCCCTCTGCTCCTTCCACGAGAACGGCACAGGCCTATGCCCCCAGGTACCACTGCAGCTGCAGAGGGGGGTCTCCGTCGGGGAAGTCCAGGGTCCTCCCGGCCTTGGTGCAGTTGTGGCTGTGCCTGGCCAGGTTCAGGGAGTCCTAGAGAGGAGGCAGAGGGTGAGCCACCAGCATCAGAAGCCCTTTGACATACCCACACCTTTTGGCTTGGGCACAAAGCCACGTGAGAGCAATGCAGAGACTGACTCGATCCCTCCCTCCTCTGGGGCTTGCTTGCCTGGTGGGCTTGAGCCAAGACTGGGGCAGCCTCCCTCTTCCTCCCCACTTGGTGCCGCAATGACCAGCCAGCTCCCTGCCCCACCCAGACAGACCTCGCCAACTTGCAACCCCCGAGCAAAGACTGGGCTCTGGGAAAACAGCCTCACATCATCCGGGATGCTGACAGCTGCGGGCTGGTGCCCAGGGCGGTTCTCGTTGGCCCTCCTCCTGCTCCTGGCATTGACCGGGGCCCCAGACACAGCTGTTAAGGGAGCAGCTCCCGGGGACTGGACCTGTGCACACACCTCGAAGAATTTACCCATGGGCCCTGCCAGGTGAGCAGGGTTAGCTCCAATCCACAGATGGAAGTCAGGAGTCCCTGATGGGCCACGGGGCTGCACAGCCTGGATCCCCCTCCCGGCTCAGTACGCAGTCTGGCGCATCCCTTTCTTGTCTGAGTCTCAGCAATATGGGTGCACCCTGAGGGTTCTTCACCTGGATCCACAGAGTCCTAAGGTGCACATGGAAAGGACCCGGTGGGGGTTCCTTGGGGAAAACTGCCTCTTTATTCCAACCAACCTATAACTGAAATGTGGCAGTTCTTCCCACAAGGAAGGTAGAGAACATTCCAGAGGAATATCTGTGACACCTGTGACCATTTCATCAACACATGTGGCCATCTCTACTCTCCACTTGGCTGTTAGACTCGTCACTGGGTCTCACTTAATGCACTAACTCATCAACTCCTTTCCTAAATGCGTGTCCCACAGAGGAAGCCGGGCCTCGGCTGGGCAGCGGGTCTGTCTCTAACCCCACTGTCCCACAGCTGTGCCCCTGGTTGGCTTTGTCACCTGCTGCCATGTCTCCTGCTGGAGGCCGGGGCTGAGCCGGGGAGGACAGCCAGCCCCTGCCCATGGGCTCAACTCAGCAGATTCTTTTGTACAAAGGGGTCATTTTTGGCAACAGCAACTCCATGCAAACAGATGCTCTGTCCCCAAACCTTGGAGTTGTCCTCAACCCCTCTTCAAACCCTGCACCACTGTGCCAAGAGGTCTCTCCACTGTAATTTTAGATTTTCCCAGCAGCAGACTCCTTCTCGCCACCTCTGCTGCTTTGTCGTGGCCCAAGCTGCCATCGTCTCCTACTGAGATCATTGCTGGGGCCTGGCCTCCCTCTCTGGGCTCAGCGCAGGAACCAGATGGATCAGTTCAACACACAGGTCAAATCCCTCCTGCTCACAGCTCTCTCAAGGCGCCAGTCTGGCTCCCAGTAAAAGCCCCAGAAGCCTGGCGGGATCGCCCGCCCCCCACACTGGCTCCAGCTGCGGGGCCTCCGCCCAGCTCCTCGGGCACCCAAGCCCCGTCTCTGCGCAGGCTGTGGGCCTGCAGCTCCTCTGCCTGGAGGCTCACACTGAAATGCCTCCCCACAGAAGCCTGCCCCCCTCGCAGATGCCGAGCCGGGTGTCCAGGCTCGTTCCTCCCCATGGCCTCGGGGAGGCGGCCATTGCTTACAGCCTTCTCTGAGCCTCACCTCGGCCTTGTCCAAGCCTGCACTCCTGCAGGGCTGCCTCGGCCACAACTGATCAGTGTGGGGCACGAAGGCCTGCTCCTGCCCCAATTCCAGATGGTTCTGGGGGCTCATTCCTGTCTGGAGCACCTCGTGGGGATGGTTGAGGCCTCTCTGGGGCCTGCGTTGTCGCTCGCTGTCTCCCCCCCACCCCGTCCCACCTACTGTCCCTAGTGAAGCCCTGCACACTCATCTCCGAGTCAGTCTGCTCCCTGGGGATCTCAGACAGTGTCACCTGCCACCCCACCCAAGCTGCGGCACCCCTGCCAAAACCACTCACCACCCCCTCCTGCTCCTGGACACCTGTCACCACCTGCACGCCCAGGTGCCACATGTTTGTCTGGTCTTCACCTGTCCTGCAGAGCATGGGCTCCGTAAGGACGGGCGGGTTGTATCTGGTCTGGTTTTGAATCCGTTCCCCAGACTAGTACCCAGCGCTTGAGCATCCAAATGCGTCACGTGAATGGGTGGCTGAGAGGCCACATCATCCTTGACAAAATCCTCCACATTATTTTTACACGATCCGGGACCCTGACATCACCTGCTGCTGTGTCTCCTGCTGGAGGCTGGGGCCGATCTTGGGAGGACAGCCAGCCCCTGACTGAGGGCTCAGCCCGGCAGTTTCTTTTGCACGAAGGGGTCATTTTTGGCATCAGCAACTCCACACAAACAGATGCTCTGTCTCCAAACCTTGGAGTTGTCCTCGACCCCCCTTCAAGCCCCGCACCACTGTGCCAACTGGTCCGTTTGCTGTATCCGTGTTTGTGCAGTTAGTCTGGGAACCTGACCCCAGGTCTTGATAACTTACCATTATTAAATTCCGTTTTGCTGCCCTTCAGATTGTGTGGGTCTCGACTTCTGGCTCTAATCCCCTGATGACCCCCAGAGCACGTTTTATAGCACCTTTTCTCCAAGTCACCAATACAAGCCTTGAGTAGAAAACACCGCTCCCCTGCCCTCCGTTGTGCTTGTCTGCATTGATCTCATCGTGCGTTTATTCGCTTGTTCCTCTCTGTCCCTCCCCAGCATGTCTTCTAATTGTCTTACGTGGGCCTGGCGTGCTGCGGGCTCTCTATGAACCTGTCAGATGGACGAGTGGCTCTCCCCTTCCCGAGTGCGAGCTCTCAGCACCAGCCAAGTCCCCGAGTCCACACGCAGCCTTACGATCTCGCTTAGTAGGGCTGGCCCCCGAGCAGGAGGATGGCCGTGATTCCGGCCGAGCCACGTGAGCCTCTTGCCATGGCCTCTGCCCCTAGGAGAGGCCATCATACTCCCTGATATCAAGCGTGGCTGGCCATGCTCCTGATACTGGGCCATCTCTCGGAACCACCACCAGGTCAAGCCACCTTCTGTCCCCTACACCTCCCCGGGATGCCTGTCCTCAGACTTCCAGGACCCTCCCTGGATCTCTAACAGCCCCCTTCCCCGGAGCTGAGACTGCTCTCTCCACCATCTGGCCACTGTAGTTGGCCCTGGCCTGGCTCCCCCAGGAGAGGCTTCCCCAGTCACCGTGCCACCAGATCTCTAGTGTGGCGGGAAACAGATGGCTCGAGAAGCAGCAAGCAGCACTCCAAGAGGGTAACACAGCTCCACATTCTGAGCCCTGGGCCCAGCTCCTCACGGCACTTACAGGTTGTTTGGCGTCATCTTAGAGCCATGCTACCTACCACGGGGCTTTTTCCTCTATTAAACCTTCCGACTCTCGGAGGCTGAAGCCTGTGCAGGGTCTAAGGAGGAGCAGCTCACAGGAACGGACGAGAAGGAACGGCTCTTTTCACAGCGACTGCTACCTTCCAGGAGGGAGTGGTCAGACCCCAGGGCAGCTATTGAGAATCCAAAAGGCAGGGACCCAGGGCTAACTGGGCTTCCTGGAGAAAGGCTGGGCGAGGGGAGGCAGAGATGGGGAGGCTGCTCAGCCCCAGGGCCACGAAGGCCCCAGCAGGGTGTTTTCCAAGTCCAGAGAGAGACTCCGGAGAACTCAGTGGAGAGATTTGGGGATTTTTTTTTTTGCTTACTCTTTGGTTGCAGCAGAATTCAATGGAGAGTTGTGTCCTGCCCACAAGCAGGGGAATACACAGGACAGGTGGCATGCTCCTGCGCAGGGGGCTTTTTCAGAGGTGTTGTGAGAGCATTCTTTAACAACCAGGGAATGGCCAGCTCCCCCCACTCCCCTCCTTACTGCATTCTTTCAGAGAGCTTCTTATCTCACTTTAAGCTTCCTCAGACAACGGTCAGTGTTTAGCCCACAGAGGACTTGGGAGGGACAGGTTTGGAAGAGGGAGAGGGAAAGCGGCTGTTTGGACAGATGGAGTAGCGCATGGCCAACTGCTGCTCTGCAAAGTGGAAGAGCAACGGGTCAGGCCCAACCCGGAGACTGCTGTTCTGTGTGCCACTGAGTAAGCACAGCAGGGCACAGGGTTGTGACCTCTCCACATCCAAGGAGAGCGATCCAGTCCACATTAGACACTGAGCCTGGAAGGTGGCTAGAGAGATAGTAAAGCTTCTCTCCCTCTCTCTCTCTCTCTTTCTCTCTTTCACACACTCACACACACACACACACACACACACACACACACACACACACACAGTTGTCACCTGTTTTCTATTAAACTGAATGAAGTTTGGCCTAGACTTGTCTCCAGACTAGGGTGATAAAGTTTGGCCCCAAATGGCCTCTGTACATAGTGAGGGTGCCCTGCATACATACAATATAACCACATTGTAACCCAGGAGTATACTCCTGTGACTGAACAACTGAGTCTAGCCAATCTCAGCAGCTGAGCGTCAGGCAATCACAGGCTGTCAACTGATCAGACCCGGCCCACCGAAGGCCGGTGCCCCTGCAGTCATCAGGCTGTTTCTGCATGCCACTGCTTTGTGTGGCTATTAGTAGAAACTGCATGCTGGTGGGACGGAGCACGCTGAGCCCATTGTGATTGGTGATATTACCCGATTGTCGTGAGTGAGCTGTCACTGACATCGACCAGGCACATCTGTGCCTTTCAATGTCAGCGTTTATTGAATAGCAATAAATTCACAGGCTGCGCCCCTTCAGCAGTGGCAGTTCTCCGGATGCTCACGGTCGCCTGGCAGGCATGAGCCGGCCACCCCAGGCTCTTTATTCCAGTCTTAGTTACTAATATCTCAACACTTGAGTCACACATCAACTTCACAGTTACATACATAGGTGACAGAAAGGCAGGGAATACCTGAGACAGCCACAGGGGTTCAGGAGGCAGAGCTGGGAGCTGGGAGCAAAGTCAGAGGACGACCCGCGGCAAGCGTTGCTATAGGTGCTCAGGCGCAGGGCCGTCAACGCACAGGGACTTATTCTAGCCAAGGTCCTGATGGAGGGCCATGTCACAGTGTCAGCCTAGAGTGTTGGCTTCAGGTTTCATCTTGGAGTGGGCCATGCGTGGTCGTAAAGGGCAGGACAAACGGCACCTTGCTTAAGCCCGAGGACAGAGAGCCACGGTGGTTTTCTGGGCAAGGCTCATGACGAGTGACCAGGTGACAGAATCAGAGTGTCCCCCCTGTTATGGGCCACAAGCAAGGGGTTGCACCATTCTGTGGTCTAGTGTGTTCCATAAGCTCGTGGGCTGGCTTTTTCCTGGATGAGCTTGATACAAGCCATGCATCCACTTGCTTCGGATTAATTTGATAAAACACGGTGGTCATTTGATCAGCATGATCAGGTTGTGCCTTGTGGCGTTGCCAGGCAAATGGTGGCTGCTGACTTGTACGAACAAGGTGTGGAGTCCCTCCACCTCAGCACTTAGATGCAGTAGCTTGTGGCAAACTGCCGCTTCACAAAATGGACGGACAGAGGGCCAGGCCCAGCCTGGAAACTGCTGTTCTATACGCCATTGAGTAACACAAAGCCGGGCACAGCCTGCTCTCTACACTGATTCCAGAACCTTCCTCTTGGTCAAATAAACCTTGTTAAACTTAAATCATCTCAGAATTTTCTCTAACATTTCACTACCCTGGGGCTCAGCTGACCATCACGTTGTGGGCACTGTCTCAGAAGTGGTCAGGACTTTGGAATCAGAATGAGGCTCCCTGCCTGGCCCCACCCTTACCTGGCTCTGGGATCTTAGGTCAGTTCGTTGGCCTCTGGAAGCTCCAGTTCCTCAACTGGGATGTAAAACTGGCCTCAGAGACTTGAGGTGGATTTAATAAGATAATATATGCTGTGCCAGCATCATGGGGGGCCTCACAACAGCAACTGTAAAAACCAGGAGCACATCTTGCTGGACACATCATTGTTGCTACAAGCCAACTGACCTTTTACTCTGCGGTTACACAAGATCCTCTCTTGGGAGGAAGGGGCCCTGGCTTATGGGCCATCTGAGCAGATGACCCTGTCTACTAAGCCTCCTGCTCATGGATTTGGGTTGAGAACAAGGAGACTGGGCCTGTCAGTGGAGGGTCTAGAGAAGAAAGGCTGTCCTGGGCCACTTACCCAATGAGCAAGCCAAGGACTGAGTGACCTTGGGTGGAGCTGGCTCCTGTTCTCTTCCCCAGCAGACCCAGATGGCTGAGTCCTGTCCTCAGGCTCTGCTAAGTCCTCCTGAACATTCAGTCAATAATGCTGCATTGTGAGCCCGAGGGCCCAGGGAGGGTTTGGCGATGATTAATTCCGAGCCCGTCCTGGTGTAGAGGCCGTCCTGGTGTAGAAGAGGGCCTCGCTTGCTTCTTTCTTCAACCTGCTTTGAAATGTTCTGTCCCCTGAAGACTGTGGACAATAGAGCTGGGGTTTCTTCTGGCGTTGTTAGGGCAGTGTGTTCAGAAAGCTTTCTGGAATGACTGGTGAAAGACAAGGCCCCTTCAATCCTGGGAATCCCATTGGCCCATTCTGCCGTCCACGTCCACCTTCTGGGCCACGCTAGGAGCTGGCGCCAGGGGCTGTGGATTCCTCCTTCATTTGGTGAAAGAAGAAAAAGAAAACTGCCTTACCAGACGCAGAGTGGGCAAAAGTGACTTTGCCAGGGCTGGGCGGAGGGTAGCTGCATTCTACAATGGAGCAGCTCAAACCCAGGGTCCGGACCTTTGCTGGGTGGGTTGCAGCACGATGAAGCCTCAGCCTGCGACTGCCTCCGCCCCGGAGCTGCCGGCCTGGCTCCTCTCACTTCTTTCATCCCTTGGCTGTGCTGCATATGGTCATGGAGGCCTCGCTCAGTTCTCCCGGGCCTCCACCCAGCTCCTCTTTGACCAGGATCAGAGTGCAGTGGCAGTGTCTGTGGTCCCAGCTTCTCAGAGGCTGAGGCAGGAGGCTCACTGGAGCCCATGAGTTGGAGATGAGCCTGGGCAACACAGCAGGAAAGACCCCGTCCCATTGAAAAAAAAAAAAAAGGATGAATATTATGCTGCGGGTCAGCCAAGGAGTGTGGGGACCCATCATTGCCCTGACATGCCCAATGGCTGTGGCACAGGCTTGATAACTGCCTCCACACCGGCCTCCCCTGTCTGCCATGAGACCATAGGCTCTGCCGTGGCTGGAGCAGGAGAGCTAGCAGCGCCACCTGCTGGTGGATGTCAGTGAGCACGGGGGGGGGCTCACCGGGAGCACGGCTAGGGTCCGGGTGCAGAGGAACCCTTCCTTTGCAGGCCCAGTGGGAGGGGTGTGATGATTTTTTCCCACTGCTCCCAAGTAGCCCAGGCCCCTCTGCAGTCGCCCCCTCACCCCGTTGCCGCGCCCAGGCAGCCCTGGTTCTGCACAGAGCTGTAGTGCTCTCTCTTTGGCGCCTGCCACCATGTTTCTGGATAAGGTTTCTGGTTCCGCTGTCTTGCTGGGGGTGTAAGTGGTGAGTGGTGTGAAAGCAGCGTACTTGTCTTCCTGATGACCTGTCGGTGGACATTTTGGCTGATTCTGCTTTGGGCTGCCGCGAGCTTTTCTGTATAGGTCTTTTTGTGGAGGTGTATTTTCATTTGTATTGAAACAGCAAGGTCCTCGGGTAAGTGCAGGGTTGATTTTGTAAACACTGCCTCCTCCCACTTGCATCGAGGCCATCATTTGGTGTGTGTGGTCGGTCTTTGTAATTTTAGCTGTTCGGTGGCCGTGTAGTGAATATCTCATGAGCTTTAAAAAACTGAGACATAATGGACACAACATAATACTCATCCTTTTGCGTGTGTGTGTGTGGTGGGGGGACGGGGTCTTGCTTGCTGTGTTGCCCAGGCTCATCTCCAACTCATGGGCTCCAGTGAGCCTCCTGCCTCAGCCTCCGAGTAGCTGGGACCACAGGCGGCACCAGTGTACCCAGCAGTACTCAGTATTGAAAAGTGTGCAGTTTGGTGGTTTTGGAAAAGCCTCACGCTGTGCCACCATCTCTGCTTTCTGGATTCAGAATGGGGAGGTGGTGGAAGGGGGACTCCTGTGTTCTTAGCTATCAGCCTCACCTCTAGAACGACTCTAATCTGCTTCTTGTCTCTGCAGACTCTCCGTGGTGGACATTTCATGCATTGTAAGTGGATCCTGCCGCAAGTGGCCTTTGTGCCTGCTCCGTCCCCTTGGCCTGCTGTTTTCCAGGCTCGTCTATGTTGTCTGTTTACGACAGTAACATCACATCCAGACACATGGCGTTTCGTCTCTTCTTCAGTTGGGGGACATTTGGGTGGATGTTGTTTTGTGGCTGGGGTGAATCATGCTGTTCTGAACGTGGGTGTACGAGTGATGTGTGGACGCGTTCTCAGTACTCTTGGGTACTTGATACGGGGTGGAACTGCTGGGTTGTGTGGTTACTGTGCCCCACAGATTCCAGCCACCTCTGAACTGGGAGAGACTGGTGTGCTCAGCACGGGTCCCACCCTCTGCCGGGTGCAGCCCCTCCAGGAGAGAGTCCTGGAGCCTCGCAGCTCGTGTCTCTCAGAGATCACAGGCCTGAGCTGCCGTCCAATGTCTGAAACAGTCGTCTCACTCATTAGGTCATTGCTCTGCTGCTTATGGGAAGAAAAATCAATATGGCCATTTCAGCAAGACTGGAAGCAGAAGACCCTTACATTTATAAAGTAGTTATTTCTGAAATATTCATGATCTAATATTCTTGGAAGATCTAAATCTGGATGTTTTTTCCACTGTGATTTACTCCCAGTGTCTGGTGTCCTTGTGTGTTTAGAATGCTTATGTGAACCTAATTTGGGTTGACTCCCTCTGGGGAGTCCTGAAGGGTTTAAGGGGGGCCACTTTCTTCCAGAGACGACTGTGTTAGCTTCCACTAGATCCCCTCCTACTCTTTTGCAGTCAGTCTCTCATCACTCTGGAAAAACTAATCTGAGAAAACTCGCATGAAATTTTTGTCTGCTGGGAATTTCCTTTATTTCTTTGAATACATTGGAACTCTGGGGCTGTAGAAGAGTGGACATAGGGTGTGAGTTCTCAAGACTACCATCACCATCACACCAGCATTATTGTCACCACCACCGCCACCACCATCATCACCACCATCATCGGCTGAGCACGGTGGCTCATGCCTGTAATCCCATTGGCTAGGGAGGCAGAGGCAGGAGGATTTCAAGTTCAAAACCAGTCTCAGCAACTCAGCAAGACCCTGTCTCTAAATCAAATATTAAAAAGGGCTGGGGATGTTGCTCAGTGGTTAAGCACCCCTGGGTTCAATTCCCAGTACAAAAAAAAAAAAACCCACTACCACCACCACCATCACCATCACCACCATCATCATTACCACCATTGTAACCACCACCATCACCATCATCACCACCACCATTGTAACCTTCACCACCATTGTAACCATCACCATCATCACCACCACCACCATCATAACCACCACCATCACCATCATCACCACCACCACCTTCACCACCATCATCATTACCACCATTATAACCACCACCATCACCACCATCATCACCATCACCATCATTACCACCATTGTAACCACTACCATCACCATCATCACCACCACCATCATTACCACCATTGTAACCACCACCATCAAAACTACCACCACCACCATCATAATCACCACCATCACCATCATCACTACCACCATCTTCACCATCACCACCACTACCATCTTCACCACCATCATAATTACCACCATTGTAACCACCACCATCACCATCATCACTCTTCATTACTATCTCAGAGCCTGCTGGCAGTCTCTTTTCTATCCACCCTCCTTTCACTAAGAGTACAGCCACCCTCCAAGATGCCAGACTAAGGCAGAGCTCCGCTTTGGGGCCCTTTCCTTGTGAAGGCCTCTCATTGTCCTCCTGACTGTTAACCTCCAAAGATCTAAGTTCCTGTTACCAGTTTTGACACCAGCGCAGCCCTGCTGCTATGGCTCATTCCTATGAGCTCTCTGGTTTCCTCTGACTGGTTCCTCACATGTGAATGTGACTTTCCAAGGTTCCAGTTAGGCTCGTGAGGTCAACAATGCATTTTACTAATCAATCCTGGATCTAGTTATACTTTTTAGGATATTTCATCAGCCACATAGACCGTTCTGTTGGAAGCAGAACACGACCGTGTCAGTGACTTCATCTGTGATAAAGGCAGTAGCCCTGATTTCTGAGGACGGTTGAAAGGGGCAGAGAAATGAGTAAAGCACAAATTGTAACACAAAGCACTGTCAATTCCTTCCAAGGCTAAGGTAGGCCAGGGGCCAGAGCAAGGCTCCACTGCAGTTTGGGAGGTTCCGTGTCTTGGGCTGGTCTCTGTTGGTGGCAAGAAGCCTGAGCACTAAAGTGGAAGTCAGCATGACCTGAATCTAAATCCTTATCAGCCTCTTGTAGTCTGTGACATCATGCTGTCCCTCTATTCCTCAGTCTCCTAATCTTTAAAAGAAGGTAATAAATAATTGCTGGTTATCTCCCAGGATTAATGCAAAGCCAATGACATCATGTGGATGAGATGCCTCTGTCTACAACAATACCCTAGGTAGACACCAGAAGTCATTAAGAAGAGGAGTCAGGGTCGAGGTGGAGACAGGACACTCAGCCCTAGGATATACCTTCAAGTCACTGAATACCTGATTAGAAAAACAAAAAGAATTGGTGTGTGTACATATTCAATACCGTGGAGGTACGAAGGGTGAAGAACCATGAATTTGAGACGTTACCAGCTAGCACAGACGAGGCAGGCCAGGAGAGACGGGGCCCCACAGGGAGAGTCCTCACAGTACTTGGTACATGGAATATCCCAATTTCTGAACATTAGAACTTGAACTCAGAATAAGAAACCACAGGCAAATGAGTGTTTTCCTTCCTAGTTATTTGATGACTTCACTTTTTAAAAAAATAGGAGGTTTTATCTTTTTAGATTTACAGAAAACTTGAGGGCAAGTACTGAGTTCCCACCTATCACCCCCCACCCCCCATTTTCCCATTACTATCGTCTCTTACTAGAGAGGTGCATCTGTTGCCGTGTGTGGGCCTGCACTTGTCGTGGGGAGTTGATAAATCATTGCTTTGAACTATGTGACCCCTGGGCAGCGAAACACTGCTCTTGGGAGCCCCTCATTGCAAGGGCGCCCAGTGAACACCCACCTGCAAGGAGAGTCCCACTGATGGGGGAATTCCGTGTTTGCCCTGGAACTCACTAGTTCAAGAAGCCTTTATTCCAAATGCAGCCCCCAGAGGTGGAGGAGGTGGGCGTAACCTGCCACACCCCAAACGAGGTATTTTTGCCATCTTTATCCTGTTTTGCTCAAGAAGCCTGTCGCACTGAGACCCTTTGATGTTCCTACCTATG
Organism: Marmota marmota marmota; assembly: GCF_001458135.2. Lineage (NCBI taxonomy): Eukaryota > Metazoa > Chordata > Mammalia > Rodentia > Sciuridae > Marmota > Marmota marmota. The sequence continues at coordinate 3,101,811 of NW_025999962.1, forward strand.
AAAATAAAACGCAGGCTCAGGCTCTTGTTCCCCGTCCTGCCTTGTCTTTATCTCTTAACTCCCTCAGACCTTTAGTATTTCTCGTCTGACTCAGGGCCTTGTTCAAACTGAGGACACGCTGCGAGGATCCCGACAGGCACTGACAGGCCACTCCCACCTGGGGCATGTTTACAGTGGGGTTCACTCTTGGTGTTGTGTTGGGGTGAACTCCAATTAGTGCCCCGCCATGAGGAGGAAGGACTTCAAAGACTGTGAGGAGGTCAGCAAGCAGAGGGAGGGCCGCTGTCCTGGTCTGGGGCTTGGGTGAGGGAGGATCAGAGTGGCCTGCTGCACAGTGATCAACTCGCTCACGCACATCTGCAGACTGCAGCTGCACTGGCCGCGCCCCATCCTACCCATCCCCTGCTCACAGACGTGGGTGGCCTCCACTGGCCGACCTCCCCCAGAGGCGGGAGCAATGAAATGTCAAACCCTCCCCCTGGAGTCCTCCAAGTTCTTTCTTTGAGGTTCCCTAATGGGCACACGGGGGCTGTTGCAGCCCTGGGGTTGAACATGTGTGTTCTCTGGATTTGGACAAATCTATCTGATGTGGGTCCATCGTTAAAGTACTTTGCAGAATAGCTTCATGGCCCTAAAAATCCCCGTGCCCTGCCTGCCTGTCCCTTCTCACCCCTGGCAGCTACTCATCTTTCCAGACTCCACAGCTCTGCCCTTCCCAGAGAGCCTCTTGCGATCACGCACGTAGCCTTTCCAGGTTGGCTTCTTTGACTTAGTGATGTACATTTAGGATCCCTCTGGGCCATTTCCTTTTTTGGCGGGGGAGTACCGGGGGTTGAACTCAGGGGCACTTGACCACTGAGCCACATCCCTAGCCCTATTTTGTATGTTATTTAGAGACAGCGCCTCACTTTTGCGGGAGCAGGCTTCAAACTCTCAATCCTCCTGCCTCAGCCTCCAGAGTCACTGCGATTACAGGCGTTCAGCACTGTGCCTGGCTTGGGCCATTTCTTTTTTGTTTTTTTTATACATCCATGACAGTAAAATGTGTTTTCACATATTATACATACATAGAATATAACTTCCCATTCTGTGGTTGGACACAATGTGGAGTTACACTGGTCGTGTATTCATATATATGAACACTGGAAAGTTATGTCCAGTTCATTCTACTGACTTTCCCATCCCATTCCCCCTCCCTTCCCTTCATTCCCACTTGTCTAATCCAATGAACATCTGCTCTTCCCTAAGCCCCACCATTGTGTGTTAGCATCCACATATCAGAGAGAACATTTGGCCTTTGTTTTTTTGGGGGGGACTGGCTTATTTCACTTAGCATTTTAGTTTCGAGTTCCATCCATTTACTGTCAAATGCCATAATTTCATTTTTCTTATGGCTGAGTAATACTCCATTGTGTACATATACCACATTTTCCTTACCATTTGTTGAAGGGCACCTAGGTTGGTTCCATACTTTAGCTACTGTGAATTGAGCTGCTTTAAACATTGATTTGTCTGTGTCACTGTAGTATGATGATTTTAAGTCCTTTGGGATATGCCAAGGAGTGGGATAACTGGTTATGATGTTCCATTTCAAGTTTTCTAAGAAATCTCCATACTGCTTTCCAGATGGTTGCACCAATTTGCAGTCCCACTGTGCCATTTCTTTTAAATGCTGGATAATAATCCACTGTCTGGATGTGCCATGGTTTGGTTACTCATTCACCTATTAAATAACACTTGGTTGCTTCCAAATTTTGGCAATTGTATAGATTTTGTTTGTTTCGTTTTGTTTTGCACTACTGGCTCAGGGACTGGCAGGGACTGCAGACTTGAACCCAAGGATGCTCAACCACGAAACTAATTACCCCCAGTCCTTCTTACTTTTTGAGACAGCCTCACTAAATTGCTGAGGTTGGCTTTGAGCTTGTGTTCCTTCCACCTCAGCCTCAGAGCCTCTGGGATTACAGGTGAGCCTCTGGGATTACAGGTGTCTGCCACTGCACCTGGCTCAAATGACTTTTGAATGCTATTATTTTTAACTTTTCTGAGCTGTTTTTAGATGTGTCTTTTTATAACAGCACAAAACAGAAATTTTTATATATATTTGTTTTATTTTATTTTTATGTGGTGCTAAGGATCGAACCCAGTGCCTCACGCATGCTAGGTGAGCACTCTACCACTGAGCTACAGCCCCAGCCCAACAAAACGGAAATTTTAAAAAACAAATCTTCAGGGAGGTAGGCAATAAAGGAAATATAACAAAATATTCATTGTAGAATACAGGTGGCAGGTATCTACAGTCTTTCAGTTAGCAGAGGATGTTAGAAACAAAAACAAAAGTCCTCTGGAGCTTATGTGTTGTGTGTAAAATTCTAACAGGCCACTCGAGAATAATGGAGACAGCCGCACCTGGGCTTTGCCTCCTGGGGATGGTAAATCACTTAGCTTATTTCACCCTGTTTTCTCTGGATGACCACGACAAATATCCAGCACTGTCCTGGGTGTTGCAAGAACTTGCCCAACGTGTGACAGAGGCTCCTTAATGAGCGAATCATTCCATTTTCCTGGGGAGAACAGGAAAGGCGCTGTGCTGTGTCACCAGCAGAGGGCACATCTAACACAAGCAAATGCCCAGCTTTCCCGCCTGTCCTTCTTTCTGGAACATTTTTTATAAAAATGCAAAGTTCAGCGTTAAAAACCAGCCTCTCCACATTGAGCCCACCATTCTGGGGTATAAGTGCCCTCTCCAGGGCTGCAGCAGCCTTCTGGTGGTTCTGGCCCATGCTCATGTGTGACTTGCCTTATGGTCCTATGCAGGGCTCCACTTCCACCCCTGAACTTCGAGTTAGACTGGCTCAGGGACTGTGGACTTGAAGAGCCCTTGGTGCTCTCAAGGGTAGCCTCCCATTTCTCAATGTTCATCCTCAAAAGCAGGACGACAAAGCGTCTGTTCTGTCAGTCCCCTGTTGTCACGTTGCTCCCCAAGGCCTGCCTAGCTCAGCTTGGGTACGATTACCTGAGGCGGCAATGGAGCAAGCTCCCCTCTGCCTTTCCCCTGTAGTGGGTTAATTGTGTGCCCCCCCAAAACATGTTGGGGTCCTCACTCCTGGTACCTCATAATGTAACCTTTCCTGGAAATAGGGAATCGTAGATGTGATCAGGAAGACGAGGTCACAGGTGAGCCCTGATCAGTCATACAGGGGAGATTTTGTGAACAGGAGCTTGCAGATCAAGGGATGCCCACACTGAAGTATGCCGGAAACCACCAGAAGCTCAGCAAGAGGCCTGGAACCACCCTCCCTCGAGGCCTGGGGAATGGGGCTCTGCCTTACAGCAACCCTGCCCACACTTGGACTTCTGGCCTCCAGAGCTGCCATGAACTGTTAAGTGTCTATGGTTTAAGGCACTCAGTTCATTGCCCTAGGAAACCACCTTCCTCCCCACGGGGAGTGTTCTTGCCCCTCAATCTCACTGGGAAGAGAAATCCCTGCTCTTAAACAAAGGCCAAGTTCTGGGGGACCCTGGGCTCTGCAGAGTGGGACCACAGGTGTTTGCTCCAGCCTTGTGCAAAGGGGGTGTGCTGCCTTTGCACACAGGTGGGCGGGAGCACGTCCTGTGGAGGGGACTCTAGGAGGGGCCTTGGAGGGGTCTGGGTCCCTGGTCTCCCCCTCAGATGCATGTCCTGTGTTTTCCCTGGACCTTTAGCAACTCTTGATGTCACGGCAGGGTCCCACCTTGCTCCAGAGAGCAGACTAGAGGCATGGTTCACCTATGGCTGGCATGACTCAGGGCATGGGGTTCCTGAGGCCCACACAGGGGTGGGGCAACAGGTCCTAGATAGCAGCATCTGTGGGCAGTTTTGTGGCAGGCGTGGGCAGAGTGGAGAGCTCCCGCAGAGGCTGAGGCCTGGGCCATGTCAGGGAGGAGGGGGAGGGCGCCCCAAAGCCCTGCTCCACTCCACCAGACTCTGGGCCTCTGAGGGCATCTCTCCACCCTGCCGCCTAGGGTGACAGCCTGAGTGGGCCAGCTGTTATTGTGTCCTCAGAGTTCAACGCAGCCTGGCTTTCCTGGTCTCAACAATGGGACTGCAGGTGACAGCAACGGGAGCAGGAGCGATGGTGTGATTCAGAGGAAAAGTGTTTGTCCCACCCTTGGACCATGAGCACATAGGACTGGAGAAATGGGCAGAGGCAGAGCGTGCACTTTCCAGGCATGTCCCCAAGGGAAGCTGTGCCCTCTGCTCTGTTCCTGTCCCCCTGGCTGCCATGGGGTGGCATGAGAGTGGGAGCTGGAGTGGCAGCCTGGGGGGCTGTGAGAGTTGGGGAGGGCCGGGCGACCTGCAGAGGGAGCCCAGGCGAGCAGCGCTGCTCAACAGGGTTCCCGGTCAGCTGGAACTTCCAAAGGGTAGGAAAGAAACATCCGCCCTTCCTGGAGGCCACTGTGGTTTGGGGTCTGTTTCTCCGGAGAGGGGAGTGGCTGGGCCCAGCCTTCTGGGCTCACCCTGAGCTTGCTGCTTCTCTGCAGTGGGAAGGACGACAAGTCCCTGTGCATGTCCACACCAAGGTCTCCAACTAGAAAATGTGAGTGGAAAACACCAGCTCCGGCTGCCTTGAGAATCACAATGGGAGCGACGCCCGCTCATTGGCTACCTCCTGATGGAGCGACGCCACTCGCTAACAACAGCACTTGTCACCGAGGGCAGCAGCTGAACCGCAGTCTGAGCAGCCACAGGCACACCCTGATGCCCCCTCTCCCTGTACTTCCTTTAGGAGGAGAGGTGTCGCTCTCCCTCCTCCCGCTTTGCTGGCTCTCAGCTGGAGGTCACGCCACTAGTTTCCCACGGACACCTCTGACACGTGGGTTAGGATGGTGACAGTTGCCTAGGAGACCCTTGGGGACCCGAAGGCCACTTCTGCTGAAACACTTCTGCTGACTCTTCACTTGGGCCTGTGGACGCCCGGTGGGTGACACGATGGGGTGGAGGGAGGGGCGTCCTGCCTTCACGCATGTCTGTCTCCTCCGGTGGCCTGACCTTTGGGTCAGAGCCGACTCAGCTTTGTGCGACGTCACTGGGGACAACTGGGAAAAGTCTGGGGCTATTACACAGGTTAACTGGACCTGGACGCGGCTGGTCACCAGTCTCCCCACTGAGTGGATGGACAGCTGCCAACCCCCAGACCTGGAAGACCGAGGCCGTGAAAGGAGAAGAGTGGCGCGAGCTCCCAGGGGACCTCGCCTGTTCCCAGGAGGAGCGTGGCCACGCCTTTTCCTCACTGCCCCCCATGATTGCCAGCCGCCTCTGGGGCCCCTGGGGTCAAGAAGCGCCTTTGGTGCTGAGCCCCTGCTTCTCCACTCTGGGCCACTGGGCCAAGCTCTCTTCCCCTCTTCTGCCTCGACTTGCAAAAGATTCAGACCTTTCCATGGGGGTTTCTGGACCAAGGAAACGCAGGCTTTTTTAAATAACGACTCTTAAAAGGTTGCCACACTTCACACGTGACCCAGGGGAGTGAGGGCGTCCTTCTCATCGACTGCTGGTATTAAATTGTGTGAAATAATCTCCTGTGAGCTGATTGGTGCTGACTTCATCCATGTGTTTTTTCCTAATAACAAAACGAGGAGAAAATGATTAGCACATATGTGTACTTCCTAAGTATTTTAAGAAAAAGCTCATGGGCTTTTTATTAGTGTTACCCCCATGATGCAGAAGACATTTCAACCCCAAGGAGCCCCCAAATTGTTCCCCTTCAACTCTCCTCAGCAGCCAGGGCATGTTGCAATCACCCTGCAGTTAAGCAGGGACCGTGCTAGTGTCATCTGGGGGTGTCTAAGATTAGGCCTCCGAGGTATGACTGTGAAGAGGCTCTGCTTGACCCTGGGGACATGGATACCTTAGTGCTCCTTCCAAGCCCAACAGAATGACAAGTCACGGCCCACAGGCAACCCGAGGTCTGACAGGAGCAGATGCTGTGGGTCCCTCAGAGCCTGAGCCAAGGCTTGACATGTTTCCGTAACTGGTTGTTGGAACTACTCCTGGGTCCTATCTGTACCCAACAGGTGCCAGGCAGCTGGGGAGTCCTCTGCTGCCCCAAGAGCCCTCCTGCGTTGGGGACCCTCTCTCAGACCCCCAGCCAACTCGGTGCTTTTTCCTGGGGCCTCAAAGGTCCAAATCAGGAACTGCAGGTTCCCCCACCTGAACTGAGCCTGCCTGGGGTCCCCAGTGCCCAGATGAGGCTGCCCAAGGAGTGGTCTCCACGCTGCCCAGTCCCCTGCCCCTGGGCACTCACTGCAGACACTGTTGCCTGGCCAGGCTGCGGTTGCTGCTGTCCAGGGCCCTGCGCAGGTCTCGCTGGTGTCGCTGCATCTGCCGTTCATACATCAGGTCCTCGCGAGCCTTCTGGATCCTCCGCTGGTCCCAGTCCATGTCCCGCTGGCACTCCTCCTCCTGCAGCCTCTGGAGGAGGAGAGGCGACTTGCTGCTACCTTGCCCAGAGCCCAAGGGGACTGTCCAGGACCCCCAGCCTCCCCTTCTACAGATGGGGAAATGAAGGCTCAGAGAAGGGGCAGCTGGAGGACCCCCAGCCCACCCTCATCCTGCCTGGCCCAGCTGCTTCCTGCCTCCTGTTCCTAAAGGGACAGCAGCAGCAGCTCAGTTCCAACAATGTTCCCAGCCCCATGTGCACAACTGAGAGCAGGGTGAGAATTTAGGTCCTCAGGAGGGCTCCCTGGCTGGCTCAGACACCTGCCCTGGGGAACTCCGAGAATGTGCTGGTGCTGGAGATCACCCTGCCACCACAAAGCCCAGTGGGCAGCTGGCCCTGTGGTTCTGCAGTGCATCCCCATCACCGGCCAGACCCTGCTGTGCAGAACTAGGAGCCCCAAAGGGGAACCTGCACAGTGTAAAGGGGGCTACCTCATGAGTGGGGCAGTGCAGGTCACCCATCAGGTCCCCTCCTCCCAGGAAACCCCACTGCAGTGGGTGGGCAGGGCAGCAGGTGCCCTCCCAGACCCCTATGAAAGGGTGGAAGACAGAGCACCTCTCTCTCCCACATAGCAAGCAGGGAGAGTCAGGCCTGCAGGCCTGGCCTAACCCCACATGCAGATCCAAAGGCAGAGGGTGGGAGCGGCCTCCTGTGAGCAAGTGACCCACTCCTGGGAGCCTCCATGTGTCGCGAGGCTGCACACAGGACCTGGGCCATCACACAGGCTGCTGTCACAAACATAGTGGCAGGGGTGCAGCACTAGGGCTAATAGCCAGGCAGAGGCCCAGACAGTCTGCAGGATCCTAGGTTTCCACATCCCACTGCTCACAGCCCAGAAGCTGGGAGGAGAGGGTCCAGATGGCATGGTGGGGGGTGGGGTGGTGACAATTTAGGTGGCCCTTTCCCCCCCTTTATGCTTTGTCTTTTGAATTTTCTACAGATTGGACATTAGACCAAAAGCTGCCTTTAGGGCAGATGGCTAACCGCTGGGGCTGAGTCGAGGAGTGAGTGAGGCGCAGGACCTGCGCCCATTCCTGCCTCTGTGCTCTCCATAGCCTCCAGGCCTCCTGACCCACCACCCAGGCCTGGCTCCTGCCCTGCCTCACATATCCTAACCACCCATGCCCACTGCCCCTCAGGACCCTTGTCTGGGCCAGTGCCAGGGCCCTTCCTCCTCCCAGTAAGTTCTCTGACTTGGCAGGGCCACCCCAGCCTCTGATCAGCCCTGGACCGGGCTGGTTTCAGCACCTCCCCATCTCTCCTGCCAGGTCCTGAGTGGTCCAGCCCGCAGGTATACTCCTTTCCTGCCCTGGCTCCTCAGCGCCAGTGCTTTAGCACCACCTCCTCCCCTAGGGCCCCCACTCCCAGGGGCTCCAACTCCAGCAGGCCACCAGCTGGCCATGCTGGTCCCGGGTTGCCTTCGCCTGTGATCACCAATAATGCCACCCCTCCTCGTCTTTCCCCCAGGTCTACCACTCTGACCTGTGTCTTACTCTCTCTAGGACCCTGGTGGCTCCCATGACTGTCCCCTGTCCCAGAGACCTTCATTCCACTGGCGGGAGCACCCTTAACCTTAGATGTGGCCGCACCCACCAGACTTCATGGGATGAGCCCAGCTCACACCTGCGCGAGCATGGCTGGAAGCACACCTGGCCATGGGGTGGGGTCCCCGAGCCCAGGCCTTTGGCACCTGGGTCATCTATCCCATTCCTCTAGAGGCCACTCACACTCTGTCCTCTATGGTAACTGGCTTCTCGCCTCCCTGGGAACAGCTCCGGAGGAGCTCCTCGAGCCTCACCTGCAGCCCTCCTGAGACTGTGATGGGTCTGGGCGCCCAGCCATGCCAGGTCCTTGCTTTGCGTCCTGGCCTCAGGCCCCCCCGCCCTCCAGGGACATGGCTCCCACAGGCTCTCCTGCCCTGAAAACACTGCCTGCATCTGTGACCCCTCCACTCTCTCTCCAGAGCCCATCAGGCAGGCCACTTCCCCTCCTGCACCACAGCACTCCCCACAGAGCCCCAGGCATGGCCTAGGTGCAGGACCCAGCAGGCAGCCGCATGCCGGCAGCAATGTAGGCACGGGTCCTCCTTCCTCCCAGACACCTCTCACCTGCTCTCCAGGATACCACAGCTGGTGTCCTTGGGTCAGGCCCCCTTGCTCTGTAGTGAGGGTGGAGAGTGGCCCCAGGACTCGGTCCCCAGTTCCCCGTCTAGGCTCACCCCTGTGCAGTCTCCCTAGGTCTGCCCTCATCATGCTCAGAGGTGACCACTCCCGGTTACATCCGCAGCCCAGCCCTTGTTCTGAACCCAGGCCGTACACCCTGCTGCCCTGCAGGCCTCCCCAGGCTTCACTGTCCCACAGCAGCTGTGATTCCTTCTTCCTTGGTGAAGAATCACCGCACTTCACTGCCTAGAATAAACAGTAAATCTCCCAGCACTCTGTATAGTTAGGAGCAATCTTGTGACTAAACATTGTCCAATGGAATCTAAGTGGAAGTGTCTTGTAAAACTCCCCACAGTGTTTTTCCTCTTTCCTCCTTCTTCATAGCTGGAATATGCATGTGACTGCTAATGCTCAAGCAGATGTTTGTGCTAAGAGGTGAGAGCCAGGTGCCAAGGATGGCCCTCTGGCCTGCCATAGAAGACTTGGGTTGTTTTCCTACAAACCTAGTCTATATGCAAGACAAAGTTCTATTTTGTTCAAAATGCTGGTATTTGTGTTTGGGGGTTTTCTTTTTTGCCACATTCAGTGAATTGATCACAGCAGGTTCAGGTGTCTAAAGGACACTGCACACTTAACATATCTGAAACTGCACTGGTGACTTCCACTCTCCCTGCCAACCTGCTCCTTCCACCATTTTCCCTTCTCTGTGGACACCAGCTCTATCCTTCCAGTTGCTCCTCAAGACCCGTCTCCTTCACATGCCACCTGCCTCATCACACATGGAGGGGTTTCTGGCTCTCATCCCCCAGCCGCTCCCACTCAGGGTGAGCGTAACACTGGCCAAGGAAAGCCACGAGGGGCTGGGGGGTGGCGGCAGGGGCACCACGGTGCTCTAAGGGCTGGGAGGCGGGGCAGGTACCAGCTTCTCCAGGACTTGCTGCTTCTGAGTGAGGTGGACCTGTTCCAGTTGCTCCCGGGACATTCCCTTCCAGCGGCCTGGGATCACACGGTGGGGACCAAAGGAGCTGGCCGCCTGCTGCGGGTTCTCAGACAGCAGGTCCCCGTGCAGCAGGCTGGAGATCTCGGCCAGGTTGTCTTCCTCCTCCTGCTTTTTCTCTTGTTTTTTCCTTTCTTGTGACTCTATGGCCTACACAGGGAAAGACATTGGGAAAGATGCTTTGAGAGACTCCAGGGGTGGGGTTCCTAGGCCTGGGTCAGCAATTCCCCTGGGGCCCTGGCAGGAGGGACATGCTGCAGGAGCAGGGAAGGAGGGGCACAGGCTGGTGTGGTATGGATGAACCAGTGGGCCCTGGCTACCTGAGCACTGCAGGTGGGTGGGTGGGTGGGATGGCAGGGCCACTACTGATGGGATTCATGCCTTGGGCCGCTCCCGCCCCTCATCAGCCTGGCACCACAGCTGGACAGGGCTCTGTGCCCCTCCTGTGGCCTGGCAGCCTTTGGACATCTGCAGGCTGCAAAGAACATGAATGACTTCTAAAAGCTGGGAGAGGTACTTCTTTTCACTGACCCTGATGGCCCAGCCATGGCCCCCAATACCAACTGCTGTTCAGATGCCCAGGACAGGTGGCTGTGTGACCTACAGTAAGTCAGCTCCTCCCTCTGGGCTGCAATAGCTTCTCTGTAAAGTCAATAGACAGAATGGGAACCCCTGTGGTCAACAGTTCTCCTTGGTGAGGAATGGACAGCGAATCCTGCAACGCAGGTGCTCACGACAGGCCTCGTGCCACACAGCATGGGCTCTGCAGCCAGACACCCCAACTCCATACTTGCCACTTAGAACTGGCACCCCTGAGAAAATTTGCTCACCTGCTGAGCCTGTCTCTCCACCAATTAAATTGTATTAATCATGGGCACATGTAGGGGCTCATCAAAATAATAGGAAATGAACAAACAAATTAACAAGGCAATGTGGTTTAGCAAGAACCCCAGCAGTGCCCAGTAAGAGGCTCAGGGATAAAGGAACAGAGTAGGTGAATGGAGGAAAGGAAGGAAAGACTCCCAGGCACTGGGTCCATTTGTTATGGAGCCTGAACCAGTCTCCCCTGAGCTGCTCTGTCAAAGGAGGGCAAGGATCAGATAACCTCTATGACCCCTTGAACCTCACTGCTTGGTGACCTGGGGCTCTGGTGCCTCATTTCTCTCCCTGCTGAAAACCAATCTCCTCTGCTCTCTGCCCAGGCTCTCCTGGCTTTTTGATTGCATACTCCAGGACATATTTCAGCTTGGGCTCAAATTTATTTGGCTTACAATGCAGCACTTCTAACCCACAAATAAAGGATGTGCTTTGTAAGACACATGGACACAGCATTAAAAAAGACAGGGCTGAAACTATGTGAAGCAAAGTCCTGGTATTGTTCTCCTGCTGTCTCAGGGGCCACCCTGCACAGCTCCTTTGGAGACCAAGTGCCAGTCAACCAGCTAATCTGATCAGCTGAGCCAGACCCAGCTCGACCTCACCCAGGAAATATACCTGCATTTGCAAAGAAAACCTGAGAGGGGCGGGATCCGAGGAAGCTGGGAAGGACTGAGAGGAGGGGGGTCGCCAGGAGACCACCATCGTCCTTGCCACTGTCCTCACTTCCCTGGTAAGTGCCTATCCACCTCTCCTGGTTGAGAAGAACTGAACCCAGTACCAGGCCACAGAGCAGTGCCAGGTAGCATCTGCTCTCAAATTATGAAAGAAACTAAAGCTAAGTTTCTAAGTTTTGTTGCTGATTCAGAGCTAAGGGACAGACCAGACCCAGGGCCATCCACCTCAGCAGGGGCTCTAGAGGGAGGGTGGGCTTGGGACCCTGAGGCTGGGGTCCAGCCAGCCGCGTGTGCCCATCCACCCTGTAGGCACAGTGCCCCGGCTGGGCACCTGGTTCCTGTTGAACTCTTTCACAGCTGCACAGACGGCCCTTCTGGCGTTGCTTTCCAGCATCTGCAGGTGCCTCGCTGTTTCATCAAACTTGAGCTTCGTCTGCAAGTAGAGGTCCTCTACAAGGAGGAGAGACACGTCAGACCTGGCATGCCCACACGGGTGCAGAGTAGCCTGCATCCGGGTTGCTCATGCTGTCACCTCCCCTCTGTCACGGGGAGGCCAGGGATGATAATGCCAGGACCTGCCTCCAAAGGCTGAGGGGTCCCTGACTTCATCCACGCAGAGCTCTCATGTCTGCTGTGAATGGGCAGTGCCTGGGGCTGACTGCTGTGGTCCTGGGGCAGTGTGCCCCTTGCCGTCTCTGGTTTTGCAGGAGAAAGCCTCATCCTTACAGTGGGCATGGGGCAGTGAGAACCCAGAAAAAGGAGCTGCAGAAACCAGAAGGACAAAGGGGAAGGGGTGGCAGGTCACAGATACTTGTGGAGGGACAGTAGGACAGGACCTTCCCAGGCCAATGGGAGGGGCCCCAGTGGAGGGTCCCAATGGCAAAATGTGAAGATCATCCAGCACTTGCAGACATTCCTAGTTCTGTACCTGCAACCTGGCTTATCCTGAGCCACTGCATCCCCAGGCAAGGCAAGAAACACCTACTTCACTTTGGGTTGTTCCGTTTTTCAAAAATCATTAATCAGAAGTTCCTGATTTCTGTATTTGTGCCTGATAGGTCCCCTCATTATTTCCAAAAATGACAACCAGACTTTTTTTGGGGGGCAGGGTACAAGGGATTAAACTCAGGGGTGCTTGACCACTGAGCCACATTCCCAATCTAATTTTGTATTTTATTTAGAGTCTCACTGAGTTGCTTAAATTGCTGAGGCTGGCTTTGAACTCACGATCCTCCTGCCTCTGCTTCCCATGCTGCTGGGATTACAGGCGTGGCTACCGCGCCCGACTACAACCAGACTCTTGAACTTCTGGCCTCTGCTCACCCCCAACCCCTCTTGCCCTTCATTTGTTCCTTTATCCAACACACAGCATCAGAGGCTCAGGTGGGCCGCTGGCTGTGCTGGGGACACAGACACAGCAGCGAGAAAAACACAAAAGGTTTCCTGCCTCCCTGGAACTGGCTGTCTTGGAGAGAGTAAATATGTGGAGTTCAAAATAAGTGCAAAAACACACATCTGACCATTGGTAGAGGAGAGAAAGCTGAGGCAGCAGGCGGTCAGATGCCACTCGAGCACACACCTGAAGACAGGGAAGGCTTGGCAGTCAATGAGCCGGAGTGGGCAGGGCCAGCAGTCAGCGCTGGAGGCCGGCAGAGGCCCAGCACAGCCTCGCGGGCTATGTCAGGATTTCACTTCACCATGTGCCCTGGGAAGCCATCACAGGGCTTTGAGCTGAGGATGGGGGGTGCCGTTCAACTGGACATTGTTTAAAAAGCATCACTGCCCACCATGTTGAGACCACAGAGGGGAAGGACAGCTATCAGCATGGTCCATCTGGATGAAGAAGGTGGTGCTTCTATCCCAGCAATGACAACAGGGACGGAGAGAAGTGGACAGCTTGAGGTATGTGTGGGAGGGTCGCATGTTTCCCTCCTATGTGGAAGCTACAAAGAGGGAAAGGGAACTAAAAAGGATCTCATGAAAATAGGAGGGAGAACGGACAGAGCAGAGGAGGGGGTATGGGGAAGGACTGGGGAAAAAAATCTACCAAGTTTTACACCATGACTTCTGCTTATATCTATGATTATAATGTGCTGATTAAAATGATGACAACAACAATAGAAGGGGGGTCAGCAGAGCAAGCGGGTCAGGGGAGGGAGGAGGAAAGACAAGGGAAGATGCTGGGGCTGGAGACTGATCAAATGATGGGTCTGACGCAGTGACCCACTATCATGTATGATCATCATGCACCACATCATAGAAATATGTGCAGGAGGTGACAGGGACAAGAGGTGAAGATGTCCTGCAAGGGGTCAGGGGTGGCCCCAAGTTTCTGGCTTGGTGAAGGGGAGGAGCAGAAAGGCAGGAGGGGCAGACCCAGAGGTGAGGTTAGGTCCCAGGGCCCTGTGAGAAGTCCAGAGAGGGAAAGGAGGCCTCTGGAGGACCAAGGCCAAGGCTGGGATGAGGGTCCTGGCCAGCGATGGCGATCTGGAGCAGGTGGGGAGGGAGGAGATCCCCAGAGCCCACGAGTGGGTTATTCCCACAGGTGTCTGTCTATATACGCAGTAGACAGACCAACAAAAGTCCCCGCCTTCACTGAGCTAGGGTGTGACACTCAGGAGCAGTGTGGCAAGTACAAACCCAAGGTGTGCCAGTAATTGAGCCTCGGGAAAACGGAGCAGGGAAGGGACGAGAGGCCCAGGAGGCCCACATTTCAGCACAGCCTGTCGAGGACAGGGATGGCACCAGATGCGCCTTGTCCAGGGAAGGACATTTCCAAGCAGCAGGAGCAGAGACCCTGAGGCAGAAGCGAGCTGGACACACCCATGTCCCAGGAAGAGCGGAAGACAGTGTGCAAAGAAAGGAACGGGTGGACAGGGCAGGGTCCTGGCTGGAGATGGGCCACACCCCGAGCCTCAGAGGTCCTCGGGAATTTGCTTTCGCTCAGTGACTGGGAAGCCGCTGAAGGGTCCCAGCAAAGGATCCCACCTGACTTTCAGGGTTCCACCCTGGCCACGGTTGAGTGGAGGCTGCAGGGGGAGAGAGCAGAGGCAGAGGGTAGTTAGAGGACAATGCAACAGTCCAGCTGAGAGGTAATGAAGCCGAGTCCAGGTGGCAATGGTGGCCATGTGAAAAGCAGCTGAAACTCGAGATGATCTGTGGGTGGCCTGGATGTGGAACTGAGAAAAGAAGGAGTCTTGATTGGGGCTGGTGTGATGCGAGAGGAAGGTGGGGCCTGGGGGAGAGCAGAGTGACCGGACCTGCGCTGAAGTTCAGAGCTCATCAGAGGCAGGGCAGCTGAGTGGGGCTGTGAGTGCAGATTCAGGGGAGAACATTCATAGGGACACATGAGCTTGGGAAACGAGGCCTGGGGGTGAGCACAGCAAGGAGGGAGGACCAGGCCAGCCCATCCTTATCAGCAGTGGGCACAGGCAGAGGGGAGGCCCAGAGAGCGCTGGTGAGCAAGAGCTGCCAGAGCAGGGGAGAGAGTCCCATCAAGGAGCCTGGGCAGGAGGACCAGCAGAGGGCGGAGTCCCAGAAGCCAGATGGCCTGTGTGTCTCAGAGCATGAGATGATCAACTGTGGCACCTGCTGCCAAGAGGCCAAGCTGAAGACCTGAACCTGAGTGACAGGGAGGCCACTGTGCAGCTGGCCAGGAAAGCAGAGGTCTGTAGAAGTGGGCAGAGAGAGAGTGGGGGAGGATGCGAGAGGGACCCTGCTCCCAGAGAGTGGGAAGAGCAGAGGCTGGAGAGGACGCTACCAAGGAGACAGCAAATGAACAGCCCGAGCGGAGGGGCTCGCAGTGGGGTACAGAGCTCCCGCCCCAGTGCCCTGCTCTCTGTACCACCCACTGGCGTGTCCCACAAGAGCAGGGATGCGCTGGCACGGGAGATAGGCCAGAGGGGCAGCGGCAGCTGCTGCTGCTGCTGCTGCTCAGACGGCTGGAGGAGGGGAGCTGCTAGAGCAGGCGGCTCGCAGCCTCCCTGAGAGCAGGACTTGGGCTGTGGCAGTCCCCTGAGGAAGACAGCTTGCTGCCTTGGCCTGGGGAGTCCTGGTGCGGTGTGTGACCACAGGATGCAACTAGGTCCCCATAGGCCCCCCTCTGACTTCCAGCACTCAGAGGACTCTGTGGGCCTACGTGTTCCCATCCATCTTCTAAGCACTGTGCACACAATGGGGGCAGAGGCCGACTCTGGGTTATCTGAGCCCCAGAACCCACTGGGGCCCTAACACCGGGCTGACCCGTGGGGCTCTTTCCCCACATGCCAAAGAAGCGTGTGGCTGTGCACTTCAGGAGGATGAACAGCACCTGGGCCCCTGGGGGACTGACTGGTTGGGATCACTGAGCCAGTTCGCCTCTCTCCCTTACCTGCACATTTCTGGTGGGCACGAGCCCTCTCCCATTCCCGTTGCTGTTGCAAGGACCATTCTCTGTTTTGTTCCTCTTGGAATTTCTTCCTCTCCCAGAAGTTTAAATCCTCCCCCATGAACTTTTGCATTCCTGATATGGTATTCCGGATGTCATTATCTGACTGCCGGGCTGGAAGAGCTTTCTTAAGGGATAGGGGGTCAGACAGGTCAAATTCACGGCGAGTTTCTGGCCTCTGAAAGCTCTGCTGGAAATCATTGGTAGCTCTACAGAGAGTTTTCCTATCTCTCCTTTCCCGATCTTCTAATATGCATGTGATCTTGTCATTTTGCCTCATTTCAGTAGCTAGAAGAGACACAGTATATGAATGAATTTACGAGTAAAAAATTTAAAAATCCATTTAAAAGTAACTTTTAATCATTGTTAAAGTAATACAACCCTCCAAAACAAGTAATGTTCCATTAAAGGATTAGTAACTTAAATATAAAAGAGCCCCTATGGACTAATAAAAACACAGACAACCTGGGTTTGGATTGTGGCTCAATACCTAGCACATGGAGACACTGGGTTCGATCCTCAGCACCACATAAGAAATAAACACATAAAATGAAAGTATATAAAAGAAAAAAACACAGACAACCCAACCAAAAAATGAGCAAAAGATAGGAACAGGTGAACCACAATAAAGAATAAATCGGAGATATCAATAAACTAACAATAAACAATAAACGGTGAGTGATCAGAAACAGAAGAAACGAAGGTAAGAGCACTTGTGCTGATGGTGTGATAAACAGGGTCACACTTCCAAAAGAGCAATGTGGCAACAAGACCTACCAGTTCCACTCCCCTGTGCACTGGGGACATGATGCACAGACGGTCACCACAGCAAGGTTTCAATGCTAAAGAACTGGAGAAAATCCAAACTGTCCATCCATAGGGGTGATAAAGAAACTGGTTAATTCATACAGCAAAACGCCATCAAATAATGAAAACAAATACTCTCGCTGGGTAGATTATTGATGAATTTCAAGAATATTGAGTGAAAAAAAGTGTTATAAAAGGATAGGCTTGATAGGATAAATTTTTGTAAATTTTAAAAAGTTTTAAAAACAAAAAGCAATTTTATATTGTCATGGACATGCAGACAGTGTAAGCAGGAGAAACACATGGGAATGCTGCGAACTTCCCAGGAGGAAGGACAGGGAATTGTGAGGACAGTACTCTGGCTGTGAACCCACGGTTCTCAGAAGCACTCAGAACAAGGCAATCTGGCAGATGTGAGCAGCTAGTCTAGTGTCCATATGTGTCCTCCACTTTTTTGTAATTTGAATTATTTTACAACAGGAAATAAAGAAGGTAAAAAGCTTAGAAAATATAGAATATTAAAAAGAAAATAAACTCCACTTATAATACTATCATCTGACATTGCCACTGCTGAACGTTGGCCTTTTTGTAAGCATATTTTATTTTTTTTTAAAGACAGAGAGAGAGAGAGAGAGAGAGAGAGAGGAGAGAGAGAGGATTTTTTAATATTTATTTTTCAGTTTTCGGTGGACACAACATCTTTATTTTTTATTGGTGCTGAGGATCGAACCCAGTGCCCTGCGCATGCCAGGCAAGCGCATTACCGCTTGAGCCACATCCCCAACCCACGTAAGCATATTTTAAAAACGTAGCCGATAGTCCATGGCATGTATGATTTTGGGTCCTGCTTCTTTTCTGTTTTAAAAATCCTCATGATGTATTAAAAAGCAGTTTTTAAATAGTTAAAAATTTGGTCATGATAACGGAAAATGAATTCTATGTGAAATCTTGATCTAAGACCTAGACACTATTATTTGAATCACATTTGCCCTGGAGTCAGCTCAGGGACTGGGTTCTGATATGTGCTGCCTGGTATGAACAGCTGGTCTCCACAGAAGATCTTGAACTCTGGGGCGAGAATGTGTACATGTGTGAGTTTAAAAAAGTTTTCCAAAAATTTTAAGAAAAAGTAAAACATATATTTACTCTTAAAATATATTTCCTATAATATATATTAGAATTCAAAAGCTGTTTTCCTCTGACAAAGGATTGAGCCCAAGAAGTTAAGAAATTTTAAAAGGAGAAAGAACGTGAAAATGGTGTGTGTGTGTGTGTGTGTGTTGGGGATGGAACCCAGAGCCTGGAGAAGGCTAAGCAGGTGCTCACCACTAAGCTACATCCCCAGCCCAACAACTTTTTCAATACTGTGAAGAAGTAAGGAATGGAGCCTGAAGACCCTCCACCCTAACCCCAGGGACAAGCACTCAAGAAGTGCTCACCAAAGGTTTCATGTCTAGCTCTTTCAGTTGCTTCTCTTATCTTCTGGTCATGAACCTGGGAGTTCCAGGCTTCTGTGTCTCCCTGGAAGTGGAAAATCAGGGACAAGATCAGAGCCAGAAATGGGTGTTCAACAGACCATCCTGTCTACCTTTCTGGTCTGACTGCAAAGTAGCTACCTCAGGCAAGAAGATACCTTTTGCTTCCTCCCTCCTGCTCTTCCTCCTTTTCTCCCAGCCACCAACCCCGCCCTGCCTCTCTCTCCATAATGGGGTTGCCAAGAAACGGTGCTAGGGGTGCCACAGCCTTTTTTATTGAATTTTCAGGCAGTTTTCACTAAGCTGCCCAGGCTGGCTTTGAACTTGCAGTCCTCCTGCCTGTGCCTACTGAGTCGCTGGGATTACAGGTGTGGCCACCAGGTGCTGCGCTATCAGGACTCTTCATGCTTGGAAAACTTTGTTTGTAGTTGGTTTTCTGTGCTCTGGACTCCCCCCCCCCCCCTTTCCCGGTCAACAGACACATCCTCAAACACTGCTTAGGCATCTCCTCCTCTGGGCGGCGTTCCCCTCCCTCACAGGCTGACCCCACTGCATTTTTCCTGTGAGCACTTTAATGCCCGCCTCCTCCCCTGGGCCGTGAGCTCTGCAAGGTCCAGAACTGGCTAGTCCCTCCTCGGGACGACTCTCCTGGGGCCGGGCTTGCCCCAAAGGGTTGTGTGTCCGACATGAACTGGGCTGGAAGGGACCCTGGCAGTGCAGAAAACCTGGCTCAGAGGGAGCAAAGCCTGTCCCAGTGTCCCCATCACCCCCAGGCACGGCCCTGTCTGTCCGTGGGGCGGGTGGGAAGGCCGCCTGGGCCGCCAGGGCTTCCAACCGCTCTGGGCCCTGCGCGGCTGCGCTCGGGCCAGGCTNACCCCCGGCCACCCTCGCTCCTTTCCGTCCACTCCAGGGAGCCCCCGCCACCCTCGCTCTTCCCCTCCAGGGACTCCCGCGACACTCTTCCCATCCACTCCAGGGACCCCATGGCGACACTCGTCTCTTCCCATCCACTCCAGGGACCCCTGGCCACCTTCACCCCTTACCGTCCACTCCAGGGACCCCACGGCGACACTTGCCCCTTCCCCTCCAGGGGACCACCCCCCTCCCCGCCATCTTCACCCCTTCCCGCCCTTTCCAGGGACCCCGGCCACCCTTGCCCCTTCCCCTCCAGGGGCCGTGACCCCCGCTGGCCGGCTCTCTGCCACACTTTGGCGCAACCTGCACCGCGGTCCCCTGACCCACGGCCCCCACCCTGGACCCCCGGTGCAGCTGAGGCAGAGGCGACCTGCACGCCCATGCCCGGGGAGCCTGTGACCTGGGTGTAGTGACAGCGACGTCGCCGAGCTCCTGGCCACCCTTTTGCTCAGTCCTGTCACAGGGCCACGTCCCTCACCCCTGGGGGAGCGGCCAGCCGGAGGCTTTTCTCTCAGCTTGGAGTGTGTGGTTCAGAAGCCACAGTGACCTTGAAAATCAGCCTTTCCCAATGAAGGGAGCACGCCGAGGTGCTGTGGCTCGGGGACCCAGAGCGCCAAGGCGGTGGAACTCCGCAGCGGTCCTGTGGTCCTATGAAATAGCTGCTGTTGCACGAACACGTGAAAGAATACCTGAGCGTAGAAATAGTCACACATTTAAAGTTTCCTTAGGTCTTCTATGAAATGTCTTTACTCTGTTTTAAAAAAAAAAAAGAAAAGAAAAGGAAAAAAAAAAAAAGATTGAGCCAGGTGCGACAACCCTTGCCTGTAAACCCAGCCCCTCCCGAGGCTGCGCAGGCAAGACCTGTCTTCAAAAATAAAAAGGACTAAGGTTGTAGCTCGGTGGTAAAGTGCCCCTGGCTCAATCCCCAGTACCGGGGGGAGGGGGGGGAGAGGTTGAAAACACGATTACTATAAACACTTGTACTCTTACACTCATTTAGTAGATCACTAGGCCCATCACCAGTAGTTTTCACCTTTTATTTTTGTTACCAGAGATTGAACCCAGAGACACTTAATCACTGAACCATATTCATCCCCATCCCTTTTTATTTTGAGATGGGGTCTTGCTAAGTAGCTGAGGCTGGCTGCCCTACCCCCAGCAGCTGGGATTATGGGTATGTACCACTGCACCCAGCTCACCTTTTAACTGGTGATTGTGTGAAGGTTGCTTAATTGTGTAGCTTTCAGTCATATGATGCTTGGAATAAGTATCTGCACAAAGTCTTTCCCCCCCCATAGCTTTATTGAGGTAAGATTGAAGTACATAAAATGTATATATTTGAAGTATGCGATTTTGGTCAGTTTTGACATGTATGTAACCAAAACAATCAATATAAAAAGCATTTCCATTACTTTTTTTAAATTTTTGAAATCATGAAGAATGTGGTTCCTGCATGATTTCTTACATTAGAAATCAATTACCTTAAGGTATATAGGACCCCACCTCCACATCAACTACTTCAAAATTAAATGGCATACTTATAAATGTCTCTGAGGTCTTGGAAGAAAGCACAAGGAAAGTGAATAAAAAGTGCTTTCAACAAAGTGACAATAAAAACTTAAAATATAAGGATCTCTGGGATGAAACAGTACTCAGATGAACATTATAACTTGTATCAGAAAGAAGCTGGAATAACAAATTATTTTCAAATTAAGTAGTAGGAAGGAAAAAATAAGAGTAGGAACAGAAATATATGAATAAAGAAGGAATAATACAGTTAAAATTTGATTAAAAGTCAAATAAGTCTAATCAAGAAGAAAGCAAGAACACAATATCAATGGCAAGGGAGCTATCAGCCCTACAGATGCTAAAAATATATTAAGGTAATATTACAATTGTATGCCAACATATGTGATACCTTGCATAGCATGGTCTATATTAGATAAGGATATGTGTGCTGCTGAGAAGAAAGTGTATTCAGTCATTGGTGGATGAAATATTCTATATAAGTCTGTTAAGTCTAAATTATTGCTTATATTATTTAGTTCTAGAGTTTTTTTGTTTAGAAGATCTATCCAATAGTGAGAGAGGTATGTTTAAAGTCACCCAGTATTATTGTGTTGTGGTCTTTTTGACTCTTGAAGTTGAAAAGGATTTGTTTGATGTACATACATGCTCCATTGTTTGGGGCATAAATATTTATGATTGTTATGTCTTATTGATGTATAATTCTCTTAAGCAGTATGAAATATCTTCTTTGTTCCTTCCGATTAACTTTGGCTTGAAGTCCACTTTATCTGATATGAGTATAGAAACCCCTGCTTGTTTATACAATCCATGTAAGTGATATGTTTTTTTCCCATCCTTTCACCCGAAGTGTAGGCTTTCTGGTTGTGAATTCTTTTAACTTTTGTTTATCATGAAAGGTTTTTATTTTTATCTTCAATCTGAAGTTTAATTTTTCTGGATATAGGATTCTTGGTGGGCTTGGTATGTTATTTCAGGACCTCCTAGCTTTGAGGGTCTGGGCTGAGAAATCAGCTGAGATCTTCTATATGTAATCTGATATTTTTCTCTTGTAGCCTTTAAAATTCTGTCCTCATTCTGTATGCTAGGCATTTTTATTATAATGTGATCCTCTATATGTAATCTGAGATCCTCTATATGTAATATACTGTTTTTCTCTTGCAGCCTTTAAAACTCTATCCTCATTTTGTATGCTAGGAATTTTCATTATAACGTACCTTGATGTGGGTCTGTTGTAATTTTGCACATTTGGGGTCCTGTAACCTTCTTGTATTTGATTTTCCATTTCATTCTTTAGATTTGGGAAATTTTCTGGTATTATTTCATTTAAAAGATTATGTATTCCTATGGTTTGTATCTCCATGCCTTCATCTGTCCTGATAAATCTCTAATTTGGTCTTTTCACATTATCCATAATTCTTGGAAGTCCCATTCATGGTTTCTTAGCATCTTATCTCCATTGTCCACTTTATTTTCAAGATGACATGTTTTGTCTTCATTGCCTAAGGTTCTGTCTTCCAAGTGATCTATTCTGTTGATTATGCTTTCTATTGAATTTTTAATTTGGTTTATTGTTTCCTTCATTTTAAGAATTTCTGGGTTGTTTTTTTTTTCAGAATCTCTTTATTGAAGTGATCTTTTGCTACCTGTATTTGCTTTCTTATATCATCCTTTACTTTGCAGGTCAGTTTAACTATGTGCATTCTAAACTCCTCTGGCATTTCTTCCACTGTGGTGTCAGTGGATTCTGTTATTGGAGTATCTTGGTTTGCTTGGGGTGATTTGTTCCCTTGATTTTTTTCATGTTGTTTGTGCGTCTACCCATCTAACAGTATGGATCTGAGGCAGTAGAGATTCTACCCTGTGGACTTACAGTGTCCCTGAAGGTTTCCATTACCTTACTTGCTGAGAAGCTGCTTGTCAGTTTTCTTGGTTTCACTCCACAGAGCAGCCAGGAACTTGACATTCTCTATTTTGCCATCTTCTTAATCTCAAGTATCTGCACAAAGTCTTGAACTTCAGTCAGCCTAAATTGTGTGCCCATCATCATTCAAATCCTGTTAAAGTGGTATTTTAAATCCTTTTAAATTAATGCACTTTAAATTTTACACTTAAAACTTAAGTGTAAAAGTAATCTTATTTCTTTTCTTAATTTAAAAATACATATTGTGGGGCTGGGGTTGTGGCTCAGCAGTAGAGCGCTTGCCTAGCATGTGTGAGGCCCTGGGTTTGATCCTCAGCACCACATAAAAATAAATAAAATAAAGGTACTGTGTCCAACTACAAGTAAAAAAATAAATAAATATATTTTTTAAAATTATGTATTTTGGAGCTAGGAAAGTAGTTCAATGAAAGAGCCTTGCCTAGCAGGTGCAAGGCCTTGCTTCCATCCCCAGAACCACACACAGATACATGTTGTGATTAAAAGCCTATTTTAAGATTTTTGTGAAAATATCTCTACAAATTGGCCCTTGCCTGAATCCACATGTTATGGAAGTTCAACTCCGTTTCTGAGAATTACTGATAACTTAAAAATTATCCTTGAAGCACAATGAAAAATATCTGGTTTACTTATTTTTGGATTTTATTGTTTTTTGTCTAGGCTGTTCATATTCTTTTTGCTATATGAAGTTCAAACTCAATATAGTGCTCATCCATAATTAATTTAATGGGTGATATTTCATTTACATTCACTTGGATGCTTCTTAGTGGATCTTTTTAATCTCACAGAAATACTGGCATATTCAGATTTTGTTAAGATGATTAATCACTTCTTGTTATACTTTAATTTGATTGGTTACTCCTTTTTAATAATTTCCTATTGTTACCACATGCCACAGTGATGGTCCCATTTGTTTATTTTTAGTAACTTAATTTTGTTTTCTTGTGGGTGGAGGAAAAATTGTAGTTTTTTTTTTTGTTGTTGGTTTGTTTGTTTTTGTGGTACTAGAGATTGAACTCAGGGGCACTCTATCATTAAGCTGTTGGTTATGCTTTCTATTGAATTTTTATTTTCTAATAAAAAATAATCCCCAGATCTTTTTATTTTTTATTTTAAGACAAAGTCTTGTTAAGATGACCAGACTGGTCTTGAATTTGTAATCCTCTTGCCTCAGCCTCCTGGGTTCCTGGGATTACAGGTGTGTGCCTTTGTGCCTGGTGAAAAGTTTTAGTTTTAACTTTCATGTTTTCCATTCAGTTAGTTTTAGCAAATAGTTGCAAATGTACAGTGCTAGAAACATAAAAAGATACACAGAGTAAGGAGCTTTTGTTTCTAAGGTATGGGGAATACACGAAAATAACACACTAACTGAAATGGAGAGACCAAATAATACATTTATGAAACCTTAAACAAGGAAAATAAATAATCTGATTTGAGGAGGTATCAGCAGAAAGAGCTTATATGGAGTCCAAAGATCTTCAAGAGATGGTGGCATTTGAGCTGAGCTCAAAGTGTATTTTTCCAGGGATTTGTATATGTATATTTGTGGGACAGTTAATGGTTCTCAATAACCAGAATGTAGTACATATTTAAGGAAGTAGTGGGATGGAAAGTTGGAGTCCCTTTGGGTAAGTCTTTGCCAGAGTGTGAAGTTTGTATTTAACTTTCTGTAAAAATAAATGTTAGCCTTTGAAGGATTTTAGTAGGGAAATGCCTGTGTGTATGAATCTAAGATTACCTTTGAACGTGTTTTCTGTTCTTATCCCCTCCTAAGTCTTTACTTTTCTAAGTATTATGTTTTGAATTATTTATTTTTTGCACTGGATAATTTTCATTGGCATACATACATGTTCTGTTGACACTAATTTTAAAAAAAACTCACACTTCACAGGCCCTTCAGTTATTGGCTGCCCCTCCCTCAGATGTAAACATTGGGGTGCCCCCAGGAACATATGCTCTATTGTGTGGGCTCTCTCTCGTCCAGCGAGGAGGTCCACGGAACAGGGTAGAAGAGAGTGTGGCTGTGGAGTCACGAATCAAGACCAAGCTGGAAGCAGGTCTGATTTTTTTTGCATAGTTACCATGTATATGTACTCGGGCAGTAGCTAAGCAGATTATAGGCAGCCAGCAATATAATTTCTGGCCAACTGTCCTTGCAGCAACCAATCAGGCAGCGGGCCACAGAGCAAGCACTGTGACTCTAACATATAGTCCTACGCCCAGGGCTCTGCCTACAGAGTAAGTGGTTTGCCGCTCCCGTGCCTAGCATGAGAGGAGTGGTTTGCCACTCAGGTGCCCTTAACATATGCCACATATGTAGCACTCCATGTACTTGTCCCCACACTCTGTTTCTTCTTCCCCCAGGTAATTTTTTTTTTAATATTTATTTATTTTTTAGTTTTCGGCATACACATCTTTGTTTGTATGTGGTGCTGAGGATCGAACCCGGGCCGCACGCATGCCAGGCGAGCGCGCTACCGCTTGAGCCACATCCCCAGCCCCTCCCCCAGGTAATTTTATCAGTCTTGCAGCTTCACGTAACATCCTTACACTTATGATTTTCAAAGTTCTATTTCAGCCTTAGTACATTCTTTTTTGTGCCAGATTAATATCCAACAATTCGTTTGCTATTCTCCTAGACATCTCAGGCAATACTGCCAGAAAGAGTGATTGATTTTCTCCCCCATCCCCATCAAAACCCAACCTGTTCTTTCCTGGTCTTTACTAGCCCAGTAAGGGGAAACATTTACTCATTAATTAAACCACTAACCTAAGAGCAATTCTGAACTTTTCAACCCCACTTCCCTCATCCAGCCATCCATAAGTCCTATGTCTCTACCTCTAAAACACATCCAGAATCCAGTTACTTCTTGCCATTTTCCAGTGTTGTGAAGTAGTCATAGCTGCTAGGTTGGCCATTGATTATTGCCATAATAGTTGACTATTGCTATAACCTAACAGGTCTCTCTGCTTCTATTCTTGTCTCTCCAAAATCTATCCTCAGCAATTAGAATGAGCATTTTTTTAAGTCTGTAAATCATAGCACCACCACCCTTAGTTTAAATCTTTCCAGTGGCTTTCCCTTGTGCTTAGAATAAAATCCATATTTCTTACCATGAACCATAAAGCCCTTATAATATGGTCACTGTGTATTTCTCTGCTCTAATTTTCTCTTTATCTACATTTACTCTACTGGTTCAGAACTTCTGCTTTCCTTGCACAGACCAGATTGATTTCCATTTCAGAGTCTTGGCATTTACTAGTCCTTAGGTTTAGAATGCTTTTCTCCTAGGGTTTCACATGACTGCTATCTGGATGAATTCTCTTTCATCCTTGATATATTCTCCCTATCACAGCCAATATATTACCAATCATGCCAGTTCTACTTTTGGGCGGGGGGCGGGTGCTAGAGATCAAACCTAAGGCTTCATATATGCTAGGCAAGTGCTCTACCACTGAGCCACACCTTCAGCCCCAGTTCTTCCTTCTTAATAACTCCATCCTCTACTCTGTTCCCATTGCTACTGCTTTATTTCACTGAAAATTTCTTCCTAGGATTCCTGTAGTACTTTTTATCTGAGTTCCCTACCTCTCATCTTACCTAACTTTAAACTTATGTGCTGTGCTACCAGAGTACACTTTTTTTGTTCCTACAAGAAAGAATATCCATTTGATTTTCTTAATAGATGAAAAAAGGGTATTTGACAGAATTCAGTATCCCTTCCCATCAATATTTTTTCTTGGACATTTTGAATTTCAAGTGAGTTTTTTTCTCTATATTTTCCCAGTTTCCTACATTGAATAATTTTTAATCAGGAAACAGTGTCATTTAAAAATCCCATGTTAGGCTAGGCACTGTGGCGAATACTGTAATCCCAGCTACTTGGGAGACTGAGACAGGAGGATTGCAAGTTCAAGGCCATCTTGGGCAACTTAGCGGGTGAACCCTATCCCAAAATAAAAAGGTCTGTATGTAGCTCAGTGATAGAGTACCCCTGGGTTCAAACCAATACTAGGAAAAAATATTAAAAGTCCATTTTAGATAAGCTATAATAATGTTGAATTATTAAGAAAATATATTATCATAAAAGCAATATATAGTTGTAAAACATTAAAAAGTAAATAAGAAGAAAAATCCCCACAATTCAGTTATTACTGCCCTGATCACTTGGGGTATATCCATGTAGATTTTTTTAGGCAAACTTTTTTAAAATGAAAATTAGATCTTACAGAAATATTGTTTTCTAATTTGATTGTTTTCAGGCAATTATCTTCAGCTTTTTCAGTAAATGTTTACTGTGGGAAATGATTTGTGTCTTGTGTCCTGAAGCCGAGAGGCTTTGACTGTCACTACATCTCGTAGTGACCTGGCCATTGCCACCGTCCTAGAAGTTTGAGGACACGTCTTCAGATGTTAAGGTGTCGCCCTATAACCCCTTTGGTCGAATTACACTCACCTGTTCCTTTGTGATACTACTCTTTTGCCCTGTTTGGGATAGAATGTTCCATGGAAACCCCCTTTGTGTATCCCCTTCTCTTGCTCTGCCTTTGACCATGGCTTCCTAGATGTCAGTTAACCTGCTGACAGTAGACATCACTAAGCTAGACTCAACTCCCTGAAACCTGACCCCTTTCCTCATTTGAATGGCTTCTCCTCAATAAAAGGGTTCAGCACGTGCTCACCTGCTCTCTCTTTCTATGGACCCTTAAGGTCAGAGGAGCCGTCACAGGACCCCCCCCCCAAAAAAAAGGTATCCCTGTCTCTTATGTGATTATTTCATGCAGCCCAGTTCATCTGGAGTGACCCTGAGTGTTTTAGTCATGAGGAACGCAACAGTTCACTTCTTCTGATGCACAGCTCAGATTCAGATTGCCTCAACCGACTCTAAAACGTTCTTTAACCAAAACTTTTCCCAACTCAGAACTGCATATTGCATCTGATTGTGACATCCCTTAAATCTCTCTTAATTTTTAGCATGGTGCTTTTATTTATAATATTGACTTATTGAAAAAATAGGAAAAGTTTTTCTATAAAATGTTTAGATTTGGTTGATTGCTTCCCTAAGGCATCTTTAAGTTCACTCCTCTATCCCTCTCTATTTCTATAAACTGCAAGTTACATCTAAAGAGTTTATGAATTCACATTATATATTTTTGGATAGACTTCATATTGCATTGTGTCTATCTGATAGTTTTATCATATTAGCAAGGCTAAAATTGACGCTTGGATTAGGGTGTTGACTGATCTCTTCATTATATGTTCTTCCTTTTCAACTGTGATGTCCAGTTTTACTTTGGCATTATACAGATGTTCTTTATTGACCATTTGCCTGTTGCTTTTACTAACAGTAATCTTGGCCTGAATCAACATTTTTTTTAAGGACTGCAAAATTAGGTTTTCTTGATTGTCATGCTTTCTATATTCAGTGAATGGTATTCCCCTGTAAAAAGAGCTTTTCTTTGTTAACTATTTTTTTTTAATCAAACAGCTTAAAAGTACAGTTTACACTGAAAAAAAAAAACACAGGATAATTGCTGGCCTCTTTCTTTTTTGTTTTTGTTTTTGTAGTACTGGGGGTTGAACTCAGGGCTTGGCACATGCTAGGCAAGTGCTCTGTCACTAAGCTGCAACTCTAACCTTTGTCTCTTTACTTTTAATAAATATTTTCAAAGAAAGGCATTTTAGGAGGGACACTGTGGTGCATAGCCTAAAATCCCAGTGACTCAGGAGGCTAAGGCGGAGGATCCAAGTTCAAAGTCAACATAAGTAACTTAGTAAGCCCTATGCAATTTACTATTTCAAAATAAAAAAATTAGAAGGGCTGGGGATGTCCCTCAGTGGTAAAGCATGCCTGGGTTCAATCTGCAGTACAAAAAAAAAGAAGGGGGGAAGGAAGGAGTTTTAATAGCTGCTTCACATAGTGAAAATGATTTTCTCTCTTTTTTTTCGGTTGATATTAATACAACTTCATGATTTTTCACTGATGTGGTATTTTTAAAAAATATTTATTTTTCATTTGGACACAATATCTTTATTTGTTCATTTTTATGTGGTGCTAAGGATCGAACCCAGGGCCTCGCGTGTGCTAGGTGAGTGCTCTGCTGCTGAGCTACAACCCCAGCCCCTGATGTGGTATGTTTTTAATCTACCAAAATAATTCTTTTTGATTCTCGGATTGTTATAACTTCAGTAACTGGTCACTTCTTCAGGCTGCCCACTATGTCCTATGTCCTTAGGTCATGACTTCATTAATATTAGAAAACTTCCTTGCTTTCTGACATGATGTTCTTGTTCCCAAGCTCAGCTTTGTTGTTCCTGGCCTCAGAACTGGAATTGGCTAGTTCTCTGAAGACGTCAGGTTCCTTTTAGTAGGAAAGTTATTAGAGACAACATTTGAGTGCTTAGAGGTATTGGGTGAGTTCGAATACCATGGGTCCTGGACCATTTTAGTTGCAAGGCTAGAGAATAAATGAAGTACTCTTTCAGGTTGGTTATATATTTTTTAAAAAATTTTAAAAAATATTTTTTTAAGATATTGATTAACCTTTATTTTACTCATTTATTTATATGTGGTGCTGAGAATTGAACCCAGTGCCTCACACATGCTAGGCAAGTGCTCTACCACTGAACCACAACTCCAGCCCTGTGGTTGATTATATTTTTTAATAACTACCTCGTTGAGATAGAGTTTACATATTATAAAATGCATTCTTTTAAAGGGTAATCTATAGGCAGACCTGTTTCCTTCTGCCTTACCAAAAGAATAGGTTTTGAAAGCTAGATTTTTGCCAGTCTGGTAGATAAGAATTGGAAGTTCGTACTGTTTTAATTTACATTTTTTATGAGTAATTTTGAGCATCTTTTCACGTGTTTAAGGGACTTTATTTTTTTTACTGAATTGCATTTGTGTCATTTGCTCACTTTTGTTGGGTTATTGTCTGAAAAATCTTTACAAAACATTTGAAAAAGTTATTTCTAAAGTTCTTTCATAATCTTCAGCATAAAGTTCAATTCCTTTAATATAACATTATAATTTATACTAAAATAACTTTCTCAGTTTTCTCTTACCATTCTAAAACATGTAAGCTCTATTCTACCCACACTGAATTATTTGCTTTCTTACTAGTTTTGGTGCCATGCTCTCTCACTCCTTTGTGCATGTTAGACTATTATTCTCTTTTCCTGGGATGGAATATTTACCTTCAGCACCTGACTCTCCAAACTTCTCATTACCCTTTAAAACAGCCCAGAATTATCTCTTTGAAAAGCCAACTCAAAGCCTCCAACCTTTAGTTCTTCCTAGTGCTTCAATTGTACTTTATGTTCACTATTTTATTATAATTTATTACATTATAATTTTCTCCATTATCTATTCACTGAACATAACAAAATGATGGTTTTTGTAGGATAGGAACACAGTGGATTGGCTAACATCATGTTATGACAGGATACTTTTCTTGTAAGGGTTACAGCAGAGGGAACTTATTACGCCTAACTCAGATGGACAGGACTCTTTCTGATTGATTGCTGTGAACCTCTTGTTTTCAGGATAAACTATTCCATGTGGAGGTTTACCTGCTTCCTCAAAGTTTCAGTTTGATTATGTGGCACTTAGCATGAATGACCCCATTTTGGTTTGGTCTTATGTTCTGATGCCTAGTATAGAAGGCTAGTTCAAAAGTATTATTTCCCATAAAGTTCAACAGAGTAAAATCTGTATTTTGTTTTTTAGCCCCAGTCCTTACAGCAAAGTAAGGACTGATAAATAGGTGTTCAGAAAATGTTTGTAGGATGAATGAATTAATTTGAGGATACAAGAGATCAGAGGTCAAGGAGTCCAGCAAAAGAGGCTTGTACTAGTAGAGGGTTGGTAAAGAGAGGAATAAGGAGAAGTGTGGAGTTGGAATCAAAAGGCACTTGGAAAATCATGTCATAATTTTTATGTTTTATAATACTTGGTTCGTCTTTATGAAGTGGTGGTAGCCTAAAACAGAACTCCTCTAAAATCACTATTTTCCTGATGTTGCTTTTAAATTATTCATAGCAGAGGTCCCCAGTCTGACCACTACAGAACTTGGCATGGTTCATTCATTTGTTCTTTCATTCTTTTCAGCAGAGGTTGGTCGTGATTGTTAAGCTAACACTAACTGGTAGGCCTGCACTGAATGTTTTCTGAGCATCTTATCTGAAGTTGCCCTCTTATTTC
This sequence comes from Marmota marmota marmota, assembly GCF_001458135.2. NCBI lineage: Eukaryota > Metazoa > Chordata > Mammalia > Rodentia > Sciuridae > Marmota > Marmota marmota. The sequence goes on from NW_025999962.1 coordinate 3,132,301, forward strand.
ATCAGTCAGTGTATTTCTCCATGATGCTTATTAAAATATATTTGTCATTTTTATTGTCTGGACAAAATATATAACCTTTATTAGAGACAACATTAATTGAATGATTGGATTTACATGGGGAAATATTTATTTTAGGAAGATTTTGAATAAGGGTTGACAAAATTTGCTTAGCTATGTTACTGTCAGAGTTAATCATTCAATGAATATTATTTTGTCCTCTATGTATTTCTTTTTAAAAAAATTTTTTTATTGTAGTTGGTCACAATATCTTTATTTATTTTTATGTGGTGCTGAGGATCGAACCCAGTGCCTCACACATGTGAGGCAGGCACTCTACCAATGAGCTATAGCCCCAGCCCCTCTATGTATTTCTTATCAGTTAACGCCCCCCCCCCCGCCAAAAAAAATATGTTTCATACCTATTAACTGATACTCAGCTAAATAAATTTTCACCATTTAAAATACTTCTAGTCTTTTTTAGAAAGATCCTAAACTCTAAAGCTAAATCTTATTTCTAGTAGCCGACAGCATTCCTTTTTCTTTATTCTTTTGGCACTGAAAATTCAGATTGCTTGTTGATATGATTTATAGATCCCTAATGTGAAAAAGGAACAAATAATAGAGCAGATAATAGCTGCATTGATATTGCACCTTGGAAAAATTCATGAAGCAAATTGCAGCCTCATAATTGGATAATAAGTTTACCTTTGGGGTTGGGAATCCCCAGGACTACTCCCAGGTTTGGTGATTTGCTGGGAAGACTCATAGGACTCAACATATAGTTATACTCAGGAACATTTTTATTCAGTGAAAAGGTACAAAGCACATTCAGCAAAGGGAACAGGTATATAGGGAAAACCTGACAAAACTAGGTACAATATTCTTAGAGTCCTCACCTATTGAAGTCACAGTGCTTAATTCTCTAGCAACAAGTTCACAAGTAGAAATGATGCCTACCAAGGAACCTTGCTAGAAACTCAGTGCCCAGGGTTTTTAATTGAGAGATGATCACATCCTCTAACTAGAGCATACCAAAAATTCCAGACCCCTAAAAAGAAAGAACATATTCAATATAAGTCATATTGTTTGCACAAACAGTTTAGGCATGGTGAGCCATTCTTACCAGGGAATTGTAGAAACTCTCCACAGGTCCAAATCTAAGTCCTCAGATGCCAGCCATCTTGCAAGCAGGCCTTTCAAAAGTAGTACTCTCAGGCCTGCCGTTTAGCTGTTGTAGCCCCCTATCACCCCACCTATGAAGATACAACAACATGACCTACCTTTGGAAAGATACTGAATTTAGTTAGCTTATCTTTTTTTTTTTTTTTTTCAGTATGTTGAGGGTTTGGTGCTACTATAAATGCTTT
>NW_025999962.1:3133685-3176798 GCF_001458135.2 Marmota marmota marmota
TTTTTTTTTTTTTTTTTTTTTTTTTTTTTTTTTTTTGATGTGAGGGTTTGGTGCTACATAAATGCTTTAGGTGATCATTTCCATATGTATAAAACAGAGATCACTAAAATTCAGGGATGTTAAATGATTTGCCCTGGTGTAGTACCTAATAATCGGAGAAATCTGGAATTTATATTTTCATATATATATGTATGTATACATATATATTTTTTAGTTATAGATGGACCCAATACCTTTATTTTATTTGTTTTTATTTTTATTTGGTGCTCAGGATTGAATCCAGTGCCTCATGCATGCTAGGCAAGCGCTCTACCACTGAGTCACAACCCCAGCTCCAGAAATCTGGAATTTAGATCCATTTGTTTATTTTGTTAAACTTAGACCTTTTAATGCTCTGCAGTAGCTGCTTAGAAGAAACAAGTGATCTTCCTAGAACTTCTCAGTCCCATGCATTTTTCATCTCAAGGAGACAGAACTACTCAGACATGTTTTGGCTATATTTCACTTCCATTGGGAGGCCTGATTTCTTTGGCATAGGAAGGGATTCTTATCCAAAGACTGAATACCTTTCTCTCTTTTCTTTTCCAGGAAAATCTAATGTAATGGATGCACTTAGTTTTGTAATGGGAGAGAAAACGGCTAATTTAAGAGTGAAAAATATTCAAGAACTTATTCATGGAGCACATATTGGAAAACCAGTTTCTTCTTCTGCAAGTGTAAAGATTGTATATGTGGAGGAAAGTGGAGAAGAGAAGACATTTGCAAGAATCATTCGAGGTACCTTTGCCATTTGGTTTTTCAGGAGTAAGTTATAAGGCCTGCTTTCCTGTATGCAGGCTGTGACTGTTCCACTGGCAGCATGAGCTAGAGGCTCTTCTTCCTCAGAAGCATGCACATGACAACCTATTTTATTCTCTACTTAGACTTTTCCTTAAGTAGATAGGCTTACTTATTTAGGTCTCTCCTGACAAATAGCATTTTTATACCTGAATATTTGAATAAGATGAAGGAGAGAGCCCACCTGTAAGAAGTCATGTAAGTTCTTTCTCAGGTTATTTATCTATTTTGGTGATGAATTAATTGTTTGCATATTTGGGGCTTGTATAGATAGTTTTTTTCCTATCATGAAAAAGCAACTAGAGTGAAATGTTTTCATTTGTATTTTGTGATTTGTTTATGAATCTTCTGTGTTCGCTGCATAAGCAAAATTTAGAGTCATTTATATACATTTTTATTGTATGCTAGGATTTTATTTACTCTGTAAATAGGTGTGTATTTTATTTTTTCAATTGTTTCAGTTTTTATTCAGGTCCACTACAACAGTTTTAATGTATAAGTACTGTCTTATTGTCTTCCCCCAAATTCAATCACAGCTGGTTTTAGAGATTCCTGTTATATACTTGTACCTTAATGTGTAATTTAAATATTTTACCACTTATCATCCAGACATATTCATTGGCTAGTTTTATTACTTTCCTTTGGATTTTTAATCATTTATTTATTTAATTTTTTAAGATGGTATTTCAAAACAAATAGCCTGGGTTGTTGTCCAGACTGGCCTCAAGCTCCTGGGCTCAAATGATCCTCCTGCTTTAGCCTCCTAAGGAGCTAGGGCTCTGGTCCATGCCACTGCACCTGGCTTTCTTTGAATTTTTAACTTCAAAAGCCTTTATCTCATTAAAGATTCTGTTGCCTACCCCATACAGAAGTTTCCATCTTGCTTTGCAGCTCTCGTACTCCTTCATAGTTAGCCACTGTGTCACATATATTTATTTTTATTTTACTTGCATATCTCATATTTGTTTGTCTCCCTAACTAGGATATAAACTTCTTGAAATCAGACTTTGTTCTGTTTTGTTTGCCATTATAAAATATTCCTTGGCATGTAATAGACACTTGGCCTTTGCATTCATTAACAGGTATGTTATTGCATGACTGGCCATTTCAGTAAGAAAAATAGTTTGTATCAGCCTTTATTCTATTTCAGGGGGATGTTCTGAATTTCATTTTGATGATAACCCTGTGAGTCGTTCTGCTTACATAGCAGAGTTGGAAAAGATAGGCATAATAGTCAAAGCACGGAACTGTCTAGTTTTCCAGGTAAGTAGCTGCCGTGCTTTGTGTGGTTCATTGTTTCAAAAAGACATCACTGTATTTTACATGTTATGCTCTACTATTTTTAACAGGGAACTGTAGAGTCTATTTCCATGAAAAAACCCAAAGAAAGAACCCAATTTTTTGAAGAAATCAGCACTTCAGGAGAGCTTATAGGAGAATATGAGGAAAAGAAAAGAAAGTTACAAAAAGCTGAAGAAGATGCACAATTTAATTTTAATAAGAAAAAAAATGTAGCCGCAGAGCGCAAGCATGCAAAATTAGAGAAAGAAGAGGTAAGGTGTCCTGAAATGTAACCAGTTAAGTAAGTGTTAGATATGAAAGCTTTCTGTAGAAGTTGTTGGGTACCAAGAAGTTGCCTGGGGTACCAAGACTATTCCTTTTGTAATAGAAAACAAATGAAAACAAATTTTTTTTTGATGGGTGTAGCAGTACTAGGAGTTGAACTTGGGGCCTCACACATGCTAAGCTAGTGCTCTATCACTGAGCTGTATCCCCAACCCAGGGGATGTCCAGGCTGGTCTCAGACTTGGAATCCTCCTGCCTTAAGAATCACAAGTTTAAAACCAGCCTGGGCAACTTAGCTAGACCCTGTCTCAAAATAAAAAATAAAAGGGGCTGGCTGGGAATGTAGGTCAGTGGTAGAGTGTCCCTGGGTTCAATCCCCAGTACTACAAAACAAAACTAAACCTGTAGTAGCCCCATTAGTTTTTATCAGTAGAAAAATTACTTCTTGCAGTAATTTTACCTGTAATCATTAATTTAAAGTTGATCGCTAGGAGCCCTGTAATCATAAAGTCTGTTTAGTTTATATATGAGGAAGCTAATGCCAGGCTGATGGAGTTGCCATGACAAATTGGTGGACTGCCATACTCACAGGTCAAGACGATAGGATGAGGACCCAGATTGGCAGGTGCCACTTCATTATTATTCCTACCATACTACTAAGGGCATGAACACAAAATCATTTACTGGTTTAGAAACGAACAAAGAAATCCTTTTCAATTTTAATGCTATTTTGGGAAGAATACTGTTTCTTAATGACATAAATCAAAATTCACTAGACATGGTATGTTGGTACAATAGTTGAGTTCATGAAAGGTCAGCTTAAGTATTCTCCTTTTTTAACTTCCATTGAATTATACTGTTTTTTAGGCAGAACGTTATCAAAGTCTCCTTGAAGAACTGAAAATAAACAAGATACAACTGCAGCTTTTTCAACTTTATCATAATGAGAAAAAAATTCATTTTCTGAACACTGAGTTAGAGCATGTAAATAGGGATTTGAGTGTCATAAAAGAGTCTCTTTCTCATCATGAAAACATAGTTAAAGCCAAGAAAAAGGAACATGGAATGCTAACTAGACAACTACAACAAACAGAAAAAGAATTGAAGTGAGTTTTTTAAAATAGTTTTTTAAAATATGGTTTTTTAAAACCATATTAATGGTTCAATTTTATGTAGATTGATAGAGCAAATAAAAGTATGTGACACTTTGAAAGTTGATTTTTAAAAATAGTTTTTTACTATGAAATACTTTTAAATTACATAAAAATTATCAAGATAGTAAAGAAAGTTTTCCTATTCCCTCTTTCAATTTCTCCTTTTATTAACACCTTACAGTAGTATGCCATATTTGTCAGAATCAATAAACCAACTTTGACACATTTATTATTAATTAAAGACTATGGTAGTCATATTTTCTTAGTGTTTGCCTAACATCCTTTTTCTGACCTGGAAAATCACATTAAATTTATTTGTCTCCTTGGGTTCCTCTGGACTCTACAATTTCTCACACTTTCTTGGTTTTGATGAGCTCAGCAGTTTTGAGTATTTGCCCAGAATTTTTGAAGAATATCCCTTAATTGGGATTTGTCTGATAGTTTCTAATAACTAGACTGGCATTATGGGTTTTAGGGAGGAGGACCACAGAAGTAAAATGTCATTCTCCTCACATTATATCAGGATATCAACATATTATATGTTCTGTGACATATATCCTGTATCATATCAACATGACATCACTGTTCATGTTGACCTTGATCACCTATTCAAAATAGTTCTTGTCAGCTTTCTCCATTATGAAGCTATTCCTCTCCCAACTCCCCTGCCTTTCAACATTATAATCTTTGGAAGGAAATCACTGTGCATGGCCCACACTTAAGGGCAGAGTATCTATATAACTCATTAGGAATTCTGTACAGGAGATTCATCTCCTATTTATTCAATTATTTATATCCATATGGACTTAGGATATTTTATATCTGGAGTTATAATCTAATCCTATGTTATTTATTTATTTTTACCTAGACCCAACTGTTAGCCAGTTGAGAACTCTTTGAGTTGGTTCTTGTGTTCCTTTGATGTATCCCTATAATTGTGATTGTTTTTGGTGTTGGGGGTGCACTTCTTTACTTTCTGGCAGTACAATATGCTCCAGGCTTGTTTTATATGAGGCAGTCCTAGCATTAGCCTGCCCAGCTTGTCTGAGCCTGCCCTAGACCTAGGACTAGTCATTTCTCCAGAGTCTTGGCCCCTTTTTTTGAAGAATGCTATTAGGATCCAACATGTGCATGCTAGATGTGCTTGTGCTCCCGGGGTGTCTTTGCTTCTAGGCTTTCTCAGCTGACAGAATTAGGAAATGTATGTGTGTATACTAACTCTTGTATATTTACGTTTCTGTAAGTAATTCCACAAAAGAAAGCATGTATCTCCATTAAGATAAACATGAATTTATACCTGATACCTCCCTACAGTAATCTATTACCACGTTCATCATTTTTCCCTTACGTCTATCTAAAACTTTCCTTTTCAGCAGTGAGAAACCTTGACTTCCACCTTTAGACATCCATTTGTTTAATTGTTCAATTTCAGTAATCATGGGAATCAATATCTGAAAGACTAACCCATACCCTGGTGGGAAGCAGTTTTATAACTAATGTACAATACTTGTGTACTCTTTTAGTTTTCTGACAGACTCCAAAATTACTTAGACCCACACTTTTTCCTTCTACTCTTTCAATAAAGTTGTTTCATGTATTTGTAGTATAGTTAGATTCTTTTGTTATGTTCTATATTTCATCTGGTATCCCTCAGCCTCATAAGTGATTTTTTAAATTTGTTCACATTAAGGTTCATTCTTGATGCTGTATAGTTCCATAGTTTTTGGCAGATGCATTATTTAACTGCTCTTTTTAAAAATGCCTATGCTTCTGATTTTGCCCAATCTCTGACAATTACTGATCTGCTTAAGTCTCTGAAAGTTAATTTTTTTAATTTAGTTTTGAATGTGATTTGTCAAAAGAACTTCCCTTTCTATATTAAAAATTAATTTTTTAGAAAAACAAGCTTTCTTTTCCCCTTTTAGGTCTCTTGAAGCACTTTTAAATCAGAAGAGGCCTCAGTACATTAAAGCCAAAGAAAACACTTCTCATCACCTCAAGAAATTGGATGTGTCTAAGAAATCAATAAAGGACAGTGAAAGACAGTGTTCCAAACAGGAAGATGACATAAGAGCCCTAGAAACAGAACTGGTTGATTTAGATAGTGCTTGGAGAAATTTTGAAAAGCAGATTGAGGAAGAAATCTTACATAAAGGGCGAGACATTGAACTGGAAGCTAGTCAGGTGAAAAAATCAACATAGTAGAGATCTTTTTTCTCTTATTTCTTCTTTTATTAGAAGAAATTAAAGGATGACCTCTGATATTTTAAGAGAATATCCTTGGGATGTAAATTATGGGAATTTAAAGTTTTCATCTGAATATGGAATATAAATTTGATCTTTAAACTAGTTTCCCTTTATGTGATTAGATGGTGTAATGAGTTTATTGAAGTCTTAGAAAATAAGATTACCTGGTATAATTTTATAATGAAAGTCAGGTCATTCAGTTATTTTAAAGGTAAAACTATTTTCTGTCATATAAAATAAGATGTTTGAGCCTGAGATTTCACAGGAGGGAAACTGGTTACTTAAGGTGATTTAAAATGTTAAGTGATGAATTAATATCTAACTTAGTACAATATACAAGATTTAACTATAATAAATCAGTAACAAATAACCAAAAGTATATAATGGAGTTTTCTAACATTCTCTCAACCAAATTCTTAGCATTTATCTCTTTCATTAATTTTTATGATAATCTGACATCACAGTATACATAAATAATAATTGTGACTATATAAATAGAAGAGATGTATCGTTTTCTCTAGATCCCCTTTCTCTCTTAAGATTTTCTGACAGATATTATTTTAGAGGTCTTGTTTTGAATATTTTGTTGCTCTATCTAAAGAGTTTAAAGAAGGGGGCTTTTATACTATATTCACATATTTTACCTGAAGAATTATGATCTAATTTATATAAAACTATTTCTGATAGATTAATTACCTGCTAGTACAGGATGTCATACAAAGACTTTTCTCATGCTTCTTTAAGTGAGTTAAAATGTTTCAATGCTGTTTATACAGCTGGATCGTTATAAAGAACTTAAGGAACAAGTAAGGAAGAAAGTAGCTATAATGACTCAACAACTGGAAAAGCTGCAGTGGGAACAGAAGGCAGAGAAAGAAAGACTGACTTTTGAAAAGAGGAGGCATGGAGAAGTTCAGGTACTCTTGGATTGTGTAGTAATTATTTATAATTATTCTCAGTGAAATGTTATTTCCTTAACTCTTCAACATGTAAATGGATTTAGATCAATCATAAGCAATTTTTAAAATTCTGAGGGGGTGGGTCCCTGAGTTTAATCCCCAGCACAGGGTGTCGGGGGAAGCTCTCTGGATTATTTGTTGTGCTGCTTAGTATTATTATTTAGGTGCTCTTCTATGGTAAAATAAGAGTAGACTCTGCTATCATTCATGTATTTAGTAAGCATTTCTTTGCATCTGTGAGTGATGGACATGGTCAGAAGATACAGTCTCTGTTCTTATGTGTATTTTAGGCCAGTGCATTTAGGAGAAAGTTACATGTAGGGAAAAATATAAGTAGAATTATAGAGATAATGCAGAGTCGTTTGAAAGCATTAAGGACAAATACATTTGGCCCTCCATATCTCTGGGTTCCACATCCATGGGTTCAACTAACTGAGGATTGAAAATATTTGAGGAAAAGATATGTGTTTACTGAGCATTTACAGATTTTTGGGTTATTATTCCATAAGCAGTACATAATAACTGCTGTTTACATAACTGTGTTATATTAGGTATTATAAATATTCTTGAGAGGATTTAATGTTTATAGGAGGAGGTATGCAGATTGTATGCAAATACTGTGTCATTTTATATAAGAGGCTTTAATCTGCAGATTATGGTATCCATAGTAGTTTCTGGAACCAATTCCCTGTGGATTCAAAGGATGACAGTAGCCCAAGAAAAACTAGTTATTCTACATTAGGAGTCACTATCAAGACAGCATTATGGTGTTCTGTCTCAGAGTAAGGCATGGTTAGCTTCCAGCTGGTCTTATTCTTTACTTAATGTGTGTAATCTCGATAAATAATTATTATTAATTTCCTGGGTTTTGATTTCTGTACTGGTACAATATGGATGGTGATTGACAGATTGAATAGATTCTTCATGTCTCTCTTTGTAAAGACTAAAAGTTGGGATAAAAATTATTACTGTTGCACATAAACAAAAATAACAATTCATTATATATAGAGTCTCTGGGCCATCCTGATATCCTGATACTATAATGTAGTGTTTATATGAATATACCATGTGCCAACCACAGCTGTAAACCAAATATACTTACCTTACAAGGTAGACATTAGTATTATTAAATTTCCATCCTTATTTTTCCTCTTGCCTATACTCACTGCCCTGGTGATCCATAGTCACACACCTTTTTTCTTTTCTTTTTTTTTTTTTTTTGGTGGGAGAGACTACTGGGGTTTGAACAAAGAGGCTCTTTACCTGAGCTACATCCTCAATTTTTTTTTTTTGTAGTTTTAGATGGACAGAACGTATTTATTTTATTTGTTAATTGTTTTGTGGTGCTAAGGATGGAACCCAGTGCCTCATGCATGGTAGACAAGCGCTTTGCCACTGAGCTACACCTCAGACCTCATCCTTAGCTCTTTTTTAATTTTTAATTTTAAGAAATATTCTTACTAAGTTGCTTGAGGCTGGCCTTGAACTTGCAATCTTCCTGCCTCAGCCTCCCAAGCTACTGGGATTACAGGTACGTGCTATTGTGGGTGGTGTCACCCAGCTTTTAAAAACTACACTGAAAATTTTTATCACCAGCTCAGGCCTTCTTTTTTATTAAAAAAATGTATTTATTTGTTTTTAGTTATAGGTAGACTCGATACCTTTATTTTATTTATTTTTTAATGTGGTGTTGAGGATTGAACCCAGTGCCTCACGCATGTTAGGCAAGTGCTCTGCCTCTGCCTGAGCCACAACCTCAGCCCCAGCTCAGACCTTCCAAACTCCACTTTTGTGTACATCCAGCTGCTTCCTCAGTGTCTCCATTTAGACAATGATAGACATCTCAACCTTAGATCCCAAACTGGACTTCTGATCTTCCCACCCAGGTGTCTCCACAGTAGTCTTTACCATCAGAGTCCTTAACTCCTACCCCCATTTTTCTCATTTTTTTTTCTCCTCTATAATCTGGTAGTCCTGGCTTCCTGGAATGTATCCAACATGTTTCTGCCTGAGGGCATTTGCATTGCTCATTTTTTTTTTCCTGGAACATGCTTTTCTACATTTCTTCATTTTCAACTCCCTTGCCTCCTTCAAGCCTTTTCGCAAATGTTACCTTGACGTTGTCATCCCCACTGTGTTTCTGCTCTCCTTTCCCTGTTCTGTCTATCCCATGGCATTAATCTCCTAACAAAATTGTGTTTACTTGCTTTATTTGCCTGCCTTTACCCCTTAGCAGGTGAACTCCACGAGGATGTGTATTTTTATCTGTTTTGCTCACAGATACATCTCAGGCACCTACAAACAAAAGCACAGGATGATTAAGTTATGTGACTGAGGTCATTTTGTTTCTAGAATGAATCCCTAACTCACTAAAGTGTACCGTTCTGGTATTTTTATGATTTGGCAGATGAAAATACAATATGAAAAGTGGGTGTGTGGCAGTACTGTGAGTAGAAGAGGGTGTTTGTGCAAGGAAAAAAAATAATTTTAAAAACTTTTATTTAATTGTACACTTTTCATCTTATCAAATCATACATTGATTTCTGAAAATACCCAGTGCACATTTTTGCCTTTGTGCATGTGGATTTCTTTTGGGGATAACCTACTCCTCTGTACAGGTTAGATTCTGTAGTTACCCATACCACCAAATCTTCATTTGCCCTCCTTTTCTCTCTACCTTACTACAGAAAAAAATGTTGTCTTCTTATAATTACTCATTGCTCTTAATCTGCAACTAAGGGCTATTATCAGATTATATAAAAATTATATAATTATAGATAATTGGTTCAGCTCTATCAAACTGGAAGCTTCTTAAAGGAAGGATGCATAATTGTGTCCATTGTAAACCTTTCACGTAGTGAGTTCAGTCACCTGGAATATCCATCTCCTAGCCTTTATTCTGGCCACTTCCCAGACAGGAAGCCAGCTGCAGACTGTGATAGTTCCTCTATCCAGTTTCATTTTCCATGGTTTTATTTACCCATGATCTGCCATCGTTCAAAACCATGAAATTCTAGAAATAATTCATAAGTTTTAAATAACTTATTATAATATAGTTATAATTGTTCTGTTTTATTATTTACTGTATTATTCTCTTACTATGTCTAACTTATACATAATTATAGGAAAAAATGGCATGTATAGAATTCAATACTATCCATGGTTTTGGCATCCAGAACACCTTAGAACACTCCACTCCCTCCCTGAGAAAAGGGAGCCTGTGCCCCAGGGTTTGGATTTAATGATAAAGGACCAATAGAGCAAGACTTTGGGGAGTCCTGCACTGCACCTGTTAGTTGCTCTACAGGTTCCTTGTTACTGTGACACTAAACTTCTCTACTGTAATTATGTATGTAATTGTCTGTTTTTCCCACCAGATATTAGTCCTTGAGTGCAGAGACTGTCCTGTTCATTATTGTTCTGTAGTTGCTACCACATGGTGTCCATGAATAAATATTTATTGACTGATTTAGTTTGAAGGACAGATAGGAGATACACAGGTATTTGAAAATCGTCCTCTTGGAGTTTGAATTTACCAGAGTGAAGTCACTGGAGATCAAATATTTAGCACATGGAAGAATAAGGATTTGAACCTTGATATGTGTGGCTTCAAAACTCTATATCACATTTCCATCTCAAGATTAAAATTTACTTTCATAAACACTTTCATATTTGGTATATGATATTTCAAATTTATATCAACTTATGATACAGTAAGTTGTAGGCATGTAATTGTATTGGTTTGGAATTGCTGTAATTGATTTCAGGTTTCATTTCCTATTTTAGGGAAATCTAAAACAAATAAAAGAACAAATAGAAGATCATAAAAAACGAATAGAGAAGTTGGAGGAGTATACAAAGACATGCATGTAGGTAGAGAGAAAACGTCTTACAGCTTTCTTCTCTCTCCAGTATATTTCTATACATCAAATGAATGCCAGCCCTGTGTTAGATATTCTCATTCCATTGTTTTTCATTCCATTATAGATTGTTAAAGATTAACAATCTTTATTAACGATTGCTTATTAACAATTTTACTTAGCCACGTAATAAGTAAAATGCTTAAATTTTGAAAATATAAACATTTAGCAGTAGTGAAACTTAAATTCCCCAGTTATGTTATGAAGTCAAATATAACCTAGATATTATGCCACTGAGGATTTCTTTTTAATTGGTATTTCTTATTAGTAAACTCATAATGATTTTTCTGGTTATAGTGAGCTATTCTTACTTTTTTCATATCCAGAAATATGTAGTTTTGAATCAACAAAGAATTATCAAACGCTCTTTTGCCCATATTTGATGTTAGGCATATTTTTATCCTTTAAAAATTGATAGATGGGCTGGGGCTGGGGCTCAGCATTAGCACACTTGCCTGGCTTGTGTGAAGTGCTGGGTTCAATTCTCAGCACTACATATATATAAAAATAAATAAATAAATAAATAAATAAAGAATAAAAAGGTCTATCAACAATTAAAAAATATTTTTAAAAGATCGATAGAACACTAAGTATGGTGGTGCATGCCTGTAATCCCAGTAGCTTGGGAGGCTGAGACAGGAGGATCTCAAGTTCATAGCCAGCCTCGGCAACAGCAAGGTGCTAAGCAACTCAGACCCTGTCTCTAAATAAAATACAAAATAGGACTGGGGATGTGGCTCAGTGCCCAGTGCCCCTGAGTTTCATCCGTGGTACCTCCACCCTAAAAAAATTGATAGAGCACTACCATATTTTTCTGCAGTGGCAGACAAAGCTATGATGTATCTGGTATTTCTTTTTGCTATAATGCAGGGATTGCCTAAAAGAGAAGAAACAGCAAGAGGAAAACCTTGTGGATGAAATTGGAAAAACAAAATCAAGAATGTCTGAAGTTAATGAAGAGCTGAATCTTATTAGAAGTGAATTGCAGAATGCTGGAATTGATACCCATGAGGGAAGACGTCAGCAAAAGAGAGCAGAAGTTCTGGAGCACCTTAAAAGACTTTACCCAGATTCAGTGGTAATTATAACAAGGCAGAGCACTCTCATTTGGTGAAAATAATCTTAGCTGGGATTAGAAATATTACCATTATTATGAAGCAAAATTATTTAATTTTGTATTTGACTATTATAAATAATAATAGTCAAATATAAAATTTGACTATTATTATTTTAATAATTATAATAATTTATTTCACAGTAAATAATTAGGGTTAGATGTGAATAACTTCTAGTTCATGTCTACAGATACATGACTATTAGCGGGAGTATTGACATGAACACCGTACCAGCAAACACATATGCCAGTATCCCACATATGGCTGTGAAGCAGTTTGAGTCCCTTAACCAGCTGCAAACCTCTTGTTCTTCACAGTTTCAGTTTTTTAAAATATGTTTTTAGTAGTCTCATTGGCATGTTTTTAATTTTCTGTCCACTCTAATATTGCAAAGTATGTTTCATTGGCCAAAATCCAATCATCTGTTGTTTGGAGTGTTAGTCTCACAGCATTATTTTCTTGGGTTTCAGGGGTCTGGCATCTGACTCTTGTCATTAACATCAGTGTACCCTGTGCATGCCTTGTTTGGTGATGGCCTATTTTCATCACTTGACACTGCTAGCCATCGCTCTATTTCAGAACACCTACCCTTGACTTCCTTGACACTACTGCTCTCATGGTTTGCTTCCTGCCTCTCTGTATACCTATCTTCTCCTTTACCTCATCTTTTTTGGTTTTCCAACTCTTATATGTTGTCTTTGACTTCTGGATAATGATTGAGCTAGATCACAGAATCTCATTCCCTCAATTCATAGAAAAAATAATAAAAACTAATTTGAAGAAAAAGCTCAAAAAAAAGAAAAAGCCAAACAACCTAATGCCATAAATTTCAAAAAATGATAGGGGGAAAAAAAAGACTGAAGTATACCATTGCTTGTCTGAACTCTGCAGAAGCCAAACTGATGAACTGACTAATTTCTAAGAATTTTCCCAGTACCTATTAAGATCTAGCAAGAAGCAAATGTATATATTTGTTTCCTTTTCCTCTTCTAACTGGAGGGAGTTAGATTTAAAAACTGGTGAATCAGGGAATGTAAACCTCTGATGCTCTCTGATGGAAATGAAGACTTTAGGGCTCCTCATTGAGAGGCCTTTTAAAATCCCTTTCTTCCAAATGAGGTTTGTCTTCCTATCCCAAGGGAGAAGGATACTAATTAAAAACTCAAGAGAGAGCCAGGAGTGATGGTACACACCTGTAATCCCAGCAGCTCTGGAGGCTGAGGCAGGAGGATCATGAGTTCAAAGCCAGCCTTTGCGAAAGCAAGGCGCTAAGCAACTCAGTGAGACCCTGTCTCTAAGTAAAATACAAAATAGGGTTGGAGACGAGGCTCAGTGGTTGAGTGGCCCTGAGTTCAATCCTGATACCCTCCCCTCCCTCAAAAACAACAACAACAACAAAAAACCATCTGGAGTGTTAGTCTCACAGAAAGCAGAAATAGGTAAGTAAAGTGTTTTCTTACAAAGCATTGGCTGAGAGCGCTCACATGCCCTGCCTTCCAAGCCCTTGGGTTTTAGGAAAGTGAGTAGGATGGGAAGTAGGTGTTCCATCACTTACTGTCCAGAGGAGATGGCATCTCAGTTCTGTGGGAAAGAAATCTAGAAGTTATCCATCAGTAGTGGAGTGATCTGAACAGAACTGCCCACATTACACAAAGCAAGGTAGAAAGGATCACCATGGCAGCTATCAGCATATACTCAAAAGAGAAAAAAAGTATTTGAAAATATTTAGAAGCCAAAGAGCCCTGTCCATACAGTTATAGAACAAAATCCCCCATAAGTGTTTTGTGCTGTGGACAACATTCAAATGTAAGCTAAAACTATAGAATGGAAAAAAATCAAGATCAAACATTATTACTAAATACTCCCATTTAATTAAAAACTAACAGAAAAATTAGAAGTAGCAAGGAATACTAGTAAAGTAATAGTGGAAAGGAGGAGATTATACAGCTGAAAAATCGACTCAAAAGAAAGACTTGAGAAAAAGGGGAACAAAAGAAAAACAAAGAGGTTTAAACAATGAAAGCAGAGAGAATAAATATGAAAGAGTGATGGTCTCTCAGGAAATCAGTATGCCTCAGGGAGAACCAACAACCGAAGAAAGAGCCCGAAGATATAAAGTTAAATCTTCAGCTACTCTAAGGCCTGCTACTCTAAGTACCCTAGTGCTGTCAGCTGCTGCAAGAAGTGTCTTTTTTTGTGAAAAGCCTTTCCTAACCTCTTGGGCCAACCTGGTCCCTGTTATGTTCCCTCAGAACACTCTTAGTGTCTAACTCTGTTTTATACATTCATGTTATTGTTGATTATTTACGTCTTTCTTCCTTAGTAGACTAAACATTTTAGGAGGCCAGAGAATATCTTTTGTTCAGTAATGTCTTCCTCAGTCCCTGCACATTGTAGGTGCCTTGTAGATTCTTATCTAATAAATAGGGGAATAAACTCATATTATTTAATTACTGTACTTCTATAAAATATTTTAATACTTTGGTAAAGCTAGTCCTTCTTCATTACTCTTCTTAAATGAAGTGTGACATGCCTAAATGGGCATTTATTTCATAATGAAAGTTAGGTCCATTTGAATGAGACTCCATTATTACATGTATAATTTTATAAAATTAGTTTTGTCTGTTTCTTTGTTACATTATAAATCAATGATTATATGTTTCTCACTAATGTATTTGTTATTCTCTCCTTTTTTGGAACCTGCTAAGTTTGGAAGACTGCTTGACCTGTGTCATCCTATTCATAAGAAATACCAGCTGGCTGTGACTAAGCTTTTTGGCCGGTACATGATTGCCATTGTTGTAGTGTCTGAAAAGGTAGCAAGAGATTGTATTCGATTTCTGAAGGAGGAAAGAGCCGAACCTGAGACGTTCCTTGCTCTAGATTATCTTGATGTAAGAAAGTTGTAATGTTTAGTATCAAGTAGTGGTAAAATCTCATCTGTTAAAACATATCTTTATTGCTTACAACTATGGTAGCTATGGGAAAAAAAACAATATCTTGGGTGCCACTTAGCCAGTATTCAAACAGCTGGTGTTAATTAATGTATTGACAAATGAAGGATAATAGCAAGTGGCTGCTATCTTGACATCCCATCATTTCCCCTGATCTAGTTTTGCCATAAATCCACCTTCATGTCTAATTCCATTGCTCTTAGAGTGCACACTCTGCCTACTAGCCAACAGTGTATTTTGTTCTACAGCAGAATATGGGAGATGGATAAGACATATAGTCTGTTGGTCAAATGCCAGCTCAGCCCGTTGTAAATATTTGATCTAGTATCTCAGCTCTGGCAGAGCAGGCTAAATTTTGAGCCTTGAAGTGTGTATTTAGATGCCTAAGCACATCCAGAATCTAAATTCCTGAGCAGGAACTCTCATATGAGTTATACCCTTTAGTGATTGTTTTCCTTGCCTACTAAGGAAAATGTTCTGTTTGGTCCAGTGCTGAAGACTGAACTGCAGGCCAAGGATACAGTGGTTAAGAGCACATGCCCTTAGGGCTGGGGATGTGGCTCAAGTGGTGACCCGCTTGCCTGGCATGCGCGGGGTGCTGGGTTCGATCCTCAGCACCACGTAAAAATAAAATAAAGATGTTGTGTCCACTGAAAAATAAACAAACAAACAAACAAACAAATAAATAAAAAGAGCACATGCTCTAGAATTGGACTGTCCTGAGTGAATCTCAACCCTATTCCTAAATAGCTCTCACTGACTTATTTCCAAATTTCTGAGTTTTGGTTTTTTCATCTGTGGAATAAAGTAATAAGTCCTTACCTTATTGGAGGATTTCAAGGAGTCATTATGTGCAAACTGCCTGGCACAGCCCCTACACAAAGCCGGGACAGCAAACACTAGCTGATGGTACTCATGACCAGACCTGCCTTTTCTGCTACCACACTTTTTTCTATTCTGCTAACTAAAACTACTTATCCTAATTCATCTGCATTTTAAAATCCTGTTTTATTTATTCCTCACTTAAAATTTTTTCAAAACCAACTTATTTTTTAAAAGTCTGATATAGAGATATACCAGATATAAAGGGAATACTTCTATCCTCTCATTGCCTGATTCTTTTATAGTACTACTTTAGATTGCTTTTCCATGCACTCAGTTTGTTTAAATATGTATTCCCAACCTATATTTATATATGTGTAAATACATGCATTTCCAAAACTACGTGTGTGTATACATACATAAAACAAAAAGGTGTTTGTATGTAGGGTTTTGCTTTGTTCTATTTAACAAAAGCAAGGATTCTAGTAATACATTGCAGATACTCAGGGGCCAAGCCTGAAAGTCATGTCTAAGAAGGTCTGAAGGATTTCCTGATCATCCAAGTCTAAAGAGTTAATTTTAAGACCCATAGTGTTTGCTACCTTTTTGAAAAATATCTAAGTGAATCTTGTTTTCCACTAGATTTTATGATTTAGACAGCAATGAAACATTTGTATGCATTGTTATATCCCAACTAGTTAGCGACAAGGGTTGAATATATAAGTTATATACAACTTCTGGCTTTTGGTGAAGTTATTGTATTTTTAAAAGATACTGGATAAGACAATGTGGGATATAATTTATTATATCCTTGTCAAACTTTTATCACATACAACTGCATACTGTTAACATTTTGCTGTTATGCTTCTGTATGTATTGTAAGAAAGAACATAAATGAGCATTTGGCTTTCATTTTACTGTAACTAGTATATAAAGTATTTTTTAAATCTTTCAGATCAAGCCAATCAATGAAAGACTAAGAGAGATCAAAGGCTGTAAAATGATGATTGATGTCATAAAAACTCAGTTTCCTCAGCTGAAGAAGGTGATTCAGTTTGTGTGTGGAAATGGCCTTGTGTGCGAGACTGTGGAAGAAGCAAGACATGTTGCATTCGATGGACCTGAAAGGCGAAAAGTAAGAGACTTGGTCCCACTTAGATAAGTCACAGCAGTATTCACAGGCTGCATTCCACACAGATCTTTATATATGCTTTCATATGTTCTGTTTTATAAGCAAAACCAGCAGGGAACCTAAGATGGTCATGGTATCAGTTTTTATAATGTTCATTTGAGTTTTGAAAATATTGTAGCCAAGTGTGGTGGCATATATCTATAAATCCAAGCTATTCTGGAAGCTAAGGCAGGAGGCTTACAAATTTGAGGCCAGCCTGGGGAACTTAGTGAGGCCTTATCTTAAAGAACTGGAAATGCAGCTCAGTGGTAAAGTGCTTGCCTAGCAAGTGCGAGGTGTAAGGTTCAATACCTAGTACCACAGAAAAAAAAAAAAGAAATGAAAAATTTTAACTTCTGCTGTATCTCAACATCATAAACTATGTTTTAGAAATTAGATTTTAAATCCTGTTTGATTTATTCCTCATTTAAAATTTTTTCAAAGCAAAGTCTGATATAGAGATATACCAGATATAAAGGGAGTTTTATAAATTTTATATATATATGGCAGTTTTTAAAATTTTATATAAAATAATATATAATATAACATGGTATACAAATCTGCTGAACCCCAGATTTTCCTTGAATTTTCCTGTAGTACATGTGTTGTTGTTGTTTTTTTTTTTTAACACCATAAAATGTGGCATTTGGCAATTTGTGTCTGATTCAGATTGTTTTATTTATTTTTTTTAATTTTTTATTGTTGGTTGTTCAAAACATTACAAATTTCTTGATATATCATATTTCACACTTTGAGTCAAGTGGGTTATGAACTCCCATTTTTACCCCATAAACAGATTGCAGAATTACATCAGTTACACATCCATTGATTTACATATTGCCATACTAGTGTCTGTTGTGTTCTGCTGCCTTTCCTATCCTCTACTATCCCCCCTCCCCTCCCCTCAGTACATGTGTTTTTGAAAGTAGGAAAGATTTTGGTGTTTACGTTCTGGCTTAATTCTTACATAACTTAAGAGGGGATCCTAACTCTTCTTTTATACATTCAAGGTTTGGCACAATTGAATTTATAATAAAAAGTACAAGTGAAATGAGATTACTGGCTTTCAAGGGAATAATTTTGGTTTTAAAAATAAATATTGTTTTACTTTCATCTGAATAGTTTGTGTTGCATTGAGCAATGTCAAATTCCTCAAATGATGTGGCATATTTTGTTAAGCTACATTTGTAATGAAGTATAACATAGCGCTTAAGGGTACAGCTGTAAAAAGACCAGTGTGACTTTAGGCGAGTTTCTAGACCCCTCAATTTAAATTGGGAAAATGATAGTATGTATATTGTGGGAATAATAAGGATTAACTTAAGTAACATAAGGCTTAATGCTATAATAGTATCTGGCAAATCTCAAAAATGATGATGGTTTTATTTAATAGTCAATAATATATTTATCTAGAATGTCCAGAATCGCAAATAAAGCAAACTATTCTTATGAGATGTAAGGATTTCCAGTATTATATTTATTCATTTATCTAACATGATAAAGCTTTCATACTTTTTTTTTTTTTTTTTGGTACAGGGGATTGAACTCAGGGGCAATTAACCATTGAGCCATATCCACATCACCAGTCCTTTTTTGTATTTTATTTAGAAACAGGGTCTCACTGAGTTGCTTAGTGCCTTTTTCTGAGGCTGGCTTTGAACTTGGCAATCCTCCTGCATCAGCCTCCCAAGCTGCTAGTATTAGAGGTGTGCGCCACCGCACCTGACTCCTTTCATACATACTTCTGTCAATAATAGTGTTAATGTCTTTTAGTAATCACTGTCATTGATTTCTACATATTAAACAGAAGTAATAAGTGAGCTTTTAAAGTATCTTGCTTATTTTGCTATCAAGTTAACTACTAAAATTGACTTGTATATTTATAAAATTGAGTTTTGAAAATTTTTATGGATAGTTTAATCCCATGAAGATAACTATTTATTCCTTCATTTAACAGATTTTTATGACTTCTCTCTTGTTTGTAATAACATGCTTTATCTTATCTCATTAGGTTGTATCTTCTTATGTATTTCAAAATTTTAAGGAGTCTTATACATCTTATTTGTATTGTAACTATATTCCACGAACTTTTAAAGAATTTTTCTGTTTTAGGTTGGGTAAGACATATGAATAGATGTCACATTTTCACAGAAATCATCCAGTGTTTGTAATTTGTGTTTCTGATTTTCCATAGACTTGATATCAATATTTTAGAATTTTCTTTGTTTAAACATTACTGGGTTGAGCTTGCCTAGCATGTGTGAGGCCCTGGGTTTAATCCTCAGACCACACATAAATAAACAGTAAAAAATCCATTGGCAACTAAAACAATATTTAAAAAAAAAACATTGCAAGAGACATCACAAAATATTTTGATGTTTTTATAAATTATATATATATTATATTTTATAAATATATTTTATAAAATATATAAATTTATTTATTATAAAATATATAAATATATTTATATATAAAATATATAAATATATTTATTTATTTATATAAAATATATAAATATTTTATAAATTATATATTATATATATATAAATTATATATATATATATATATATATATATAAAAATAAATGACATACTCCATGATACAAACTGTGCAATTCTACTAGCTCTAGTTTGGGTATCATTTTTTATAATTCAGTATTTAAATATTTTAAAAACTTATATGTTAGAGTTTTAAAATCCGAATCTCTTTATATACATGTAATTTTCCATCTATTCCATGGATTTCATCATTCATTCCAGAGATAACTGTAATTTGCTTCATTCATCTATAGATGAATTAGGTTGTTACTCTAAAACATATATAGAATGTATATAGAAAAATATTCTCTACTCTTTTTAATATAGTATGGAAAAAACCAGACTCCCAAGAATGTCATAAAGTATAGTACCATAATTTGTGAAAAGATAGCTTTTTCAAAAGTTACACAAGACTGAGGGTCTTGCCCTGAGTTCAATACCCAGCACCAAACACATGTAGACACACATCAAACAAGAATGAATAAAAGCATAGGGTGCTACTTTACTGGATACCATCTAGAGTAAAATATAGTTGAATATAATCCTCTTACCTTGTATCAGAATAAATTCCAGGTGGATTAGGATTATAGGAAAAAAATGAAACCATTTGGGAGTAGTGGCACACACCTATAATTCCTGCTACTCAGGAGGATGAGGCAAGAGGAACACAAGTTTTAGGACAACCTGGGCACCTTAGCAAGGCCCTATCTCAAAAATAAAAAATTAAGGGCTGTGGATGTAGCTCAGTGGTAAAGCACCCCTGGTTCAATCCCTAGTATAAATAAATAAATAAACAAATAAGCATGGAAAAAAGCAAAAAAGCCTTTTCATTATGAAAAAAAGCTATAAAAGATAGACAGTGATATTTAACAAAAAAATTCTGAGGCTGGGGTTGTGGCTCAGTGGTGGTGTGCTTGCCTAGCATGTGTGAGACACTGGGTTTGATCCTCAGCACTACATAAAAAAAAATAATAATTAAAAAGAATTTCTGCATGGAAAACCTATTGTAAGCAGGGCTTCGGATATAACTGATAGAGCACTTGCCTGACATATGTGAGGCCCTGGGTTCCATCCTCAGCACTCATGCCCTGCCCCCCAATATCGGGATTATAGGCATGTTGCATAGTATCTGGCTTCTATTTTAATTGTATGCATACAATTGTCTTATTGTAAATTTATGTTACAATTTTTGTATAATCTATGAGATGACAATACAGAAAATAGTGTACATTATAAGTAAGTAAAATATTAGGCCATAAGTACTGTAAAATCAGCATGTCTAAAACTAAGTTTGTGTTCTTTTTCTAAATCTTGATCTCTCCTATATTCTTCAACTCAGTTCTTGATACCTCTATTCCAGCCAAATGAAAGTCTGCTGTTTCCCCAAGAATTCTCTGAACTTCCTGGCTTCTCTGTTAATGTGTCCTATTTCTCTCAATCTCTCCCCTCTTCTTTACTGAGGTACTATTGGCTGAAGGTACACCATCACCTCTGGCTTTGCTTAGGCCAGTCCATTTCCACATAGATCTACCCCAGAATGGTAGATCTAAGCTGTGTTTCTTTCTACCCCTCTACAAGTTCCATTAATCAGTGGGATTCCATCCACATTCTTCCTTGGTAGCTTGCAGAGAGCCCCATGTTGGCTTATTAGCTTCATCTCTTCGTTTATTCCTTAACTCTCCTGGGATTTCCAAACTGTCTCAAGTTTCTTCTTTCCTCATTTCATTGCTGTGACACATGCACACTCATGTGCGATGTCTTTTTAGTCATCTGTGCTCCAGTACCAGTGAGCACCCTTTCCCTCTGTCCCTCCACCTCTCCATCAGAGACTAAAACTTGATATCCCTCTCTCTTCTTCCTAGCAGATCCTTGACCTCATTGAGGAACAGTCCAGGAGTGGCCATTGGATGTCAGGGGCAGTCATTGGAGGGCCTGCCAAGAAAGTTTTGTAATAAGGCCTTCCCATCTTTATTGAGACACCGCCACCATAGCCTGGCTCTAAGAGTCATCTTGGACCACACAGTGCCTGTGTTATATTATTCTATCACAGACACACATGGTAAATGTGTCTATCACAGACATAAAGTCAACTTTGTTAAGAAACACTCAAAAGCTGAGAAGCGTTCCACAAAGAGCTGTGCTTTGGCCAGATAAAAGTAGCACAAGCTTAAAATATTCTAGGAGAGACCCTGTTCCATATTTCTTTATGGTTTTATGATGAAGTGAGAGGAGTAAACCAGGTATG
Source organism: Marmota marmota marmota (assembly GCF_001458135.2). NCBI lineage: Eukaryota > Metazoa > Chordata > Mammalia > Rodentia > Sciuridae > Marmota > Marmota marmota. The sequence goes on from NW_025999962.1 coordinate 3,155,213, forward strand.
TTAACCGTTGGTTTCCTGGTAGGGAAATTGCTGACCAGACCAGAACTTGGCAGTAGGAGCTCAGCTTCCATGCCACTGCTGCTGGTGTCAGGTGGAGACCTAGGGGCTCATCTAAAGAGTTCCTGCAGCTCCTATGAGCAGTTCATTGTCAAACTAACATCTGAGAGGAAAGGGACCCCTAGGTCCCTCCAGAACCCGGTGAGCTTATCTCCCTGAGGAGGAACCCAGGTGCTGGGTGGCACAGCAGTACTGTAAAAGCAGTCTGCCTTGTTAACTAGGGACTCCCGAGTGCTTTCTGCCAGGATTCCATTTTGTGAATGGGAATGAACAGTTTTCGCTCAAATGTAACATTTAGTGCACCCAGCAAGTGCAGAAGCTTCGCTGCCTCAGGGAGACTTCTGTGGACAGGAATCCTCCACTTTTATGCTTCCAGATTTCTGAATCTATTTCTAGTATCTTCTCGTTGTTTTCTCTTGTGATATTGGGTTCACTTTCCTTTTCCCTGCTGGCATGATTCCCTGTGGCCACCATCCCCCTTCACTGGCTCCCGTCCCTGAGACAGGCAGAGAAGTCTCAAGTGAGGGAACATGAGTGAGATTCTCATCTGTTTCTCTCCCCCTTTTTTGTTAGCTCACATTACTTTTAGTCTCTCACAGATGGTTTCCTACTCTGATTAATGAATCAGGAACATTTGCAAAACGTTGAGAATTAATTTCATTTATTTCATAAGGTGTATGTTTCCTCAGAGGACTATAAACTCCAGGCTCTCTTATACCTTGGCTCCATTTGCATTTCATATTTGATCTTGAGTTATGTGTCTATTTTGGATATCTGAAGTTATTAAGACCATTTTCATGATATGTCAGACATATATGTCCAGTTCTTCAAAACACAGAATTGTGTAATGCAAACTATTGGCTATTAAATATAAATGTTCTTAGTTTTTGCTTTTTTCAATATTGAATATGTTTGGAAGTAATATACAACTTATACTGAACCTTTATATTTGCTGCTAGTTTGTTGCTGAGAATTGCTTTGTGCCATAGTAAGGTAAGTTTTGTATTTGTGGTTTATTTATTTGTGTCCTGCATAAAGAGTATATTTTGTTAGTAAAGTTCAGAATTGTTTTCATCTACAAATTCTTAGCTACAAATATTGCCACATTATGTCCTTATTTTTACCTTCTATATACATTCCTCTAGGGTAAAATATTTTTGATTTTACAGACAGTAGCTCTTGATGGAACACTATTTTTAAAATCTGGGGTGATCTCTGGAGGATCAAGTGACTTAAAACACAAGGCTAGATGCTGGGATGAGAAAGAGTTAAAGAATCTACGAGACAGAAGAAGCCAGTTGGTCCAAGAGCTAAAGGTAAATCCAAGTCCTATACTTATAAAATATTAAGGAGAACAATTGTATTTTAAGACTAAGTGGATTTTCAAAAATAAAAATAAGTTCTGTTAACTGCTTATTTCCTATGCACATTTTTGTATTAGGTTGTTATTTTGTTACCTAGTTTAATGTTATTTGTATAACAAGTAACTTAATCCTTAATCATATACATTCTAAAATTGGGTATAATTTATGTACAATTATGCTCACTAGTTTTAAGCATTCCTTTCAGTACATTTCCACAAATGTGTGTAGTCCGCCAAACTCCTTTACAACCAGTCCCCATCCCTAGACTCTTTAGACTTGGCAGTATCCTTCCTGTCATTGCAGTCTTTCTCTTCTAGACTTTCATGTAAAAAGCATCATGCAGAAAGTAGTCCTTTATATCCTATTTTCTTCTTTAACCTTTTTGAGATTTGGGGTATATACTTTGTTTTATTTATTCCTTTTATTTATTTTATTTATTCCTTTTGCCATTTGACATTTGACTCACTAAATTGCTGAGGCTGGCTTTGAACTTGCAATCCTCCTCCCTCAGCCTCCTGAGCCACTGAGATTACAGGTGTGCACCATACAGGTGTGCCTGTTTTTAATCTTCAGCCAAATTTATAAATCTTTTATAACTTCTGGATATTAGAACGTTTCATGCTTAGAAAGACCTCTTTCTAAAGAGAAGATCACAAAAAGATTGAACAATACTTCCTTCTAGTTCTGACTTGGTATTTTGTAGAAGTCTCATTCATTAAATATTGTAATCCCCCATTTATTTGGTATGTAATCCCCCATTACAATATTGTAATCCCCCATTTATTTGATAACAGATACTAAATCAATAGAATGCTTTCAGAATATTCATTTTTCCTAATATTCTTATTTTGTTTACAAATTATTAGTTTTTGATTCAAGGAGCTGTTGTGGCAAGGTTACTTGACAATTTTAATCTTTTTTTCCAAGCATATGACCACATTTGATGTTTAAGTTGTAGATATGCTCTACTTTTAAAGACTTCAAATTTAGACATTGGGCACAGAGAAAGTTCTAGGAAGATGGCAACTTGAAATTAATCTTGCCATACTAAGTTCCCTCTGTGTGTCTTACCTTAACTAGGTGGGAGCTAGGTAGAAATAATGTCTTGAGTTCTTCTGTGATCCGTTCTACAATGGAATATTGTTCAGCCTTTAAAAGGAAGGAAATTCTGGTGCATGCTACAATCTGGATAAACCTTGAGGATATTTAGTGAATTAATCTAGGCACCACGTGAATTTTAGGATTTTTTTCTTGTTCTGTAAAGAATTTCATTGGTATTTTGATGAGGATTACATGAACTCTGTAGATCACTTTTGGTAATATGACTTTAAATAGCATTAATTCTCCTAATCTGTGAACGTGGAGTGTCTTTCTATCTTCTAGTGTTTTCTTCAGTTTCTCTCTTGAGTGTTTTTAAAAATTTTTTTATTTATACTTTTTAGATATCAATGACAGTAGAGAGTATTTTGACATATTGTATACATGCAGTATGATTTATTTGGATTAGGATCCTATTCTTGTGGTTGTACATGATGTGGAGTGACCCTGTCAGGTATTTGTATACAAGGATAGGAAGGTTATGTCCAATTAATTCTACTGTCTTTCCTATTCTCCTCCCCACTCCCTTCCCTTCATTCTCCTTTGTCTAATTCAGTGGACTTCTATTCTTCCCCTCCCTACCCTCCCTTGTTTTGGGTTGGCATCACATATCAGAGAGAACATTTGGCCTTTGGTTTTTTTGGGACTGGCTTATATCACTTAGCGTGATAGTCTACCAGCAAATGCCATACTTTCATTTCTTATTTATGACTGAGTAATATTTCATTGTGTATATATACCACATTTTCTTTATCTATTTATCTGTTGAAGGTGGTACCTAGGATGGTTCAGGAATTGAGCTGCTATAAACTTTGATGTGGCTGTGTTAACTATAGTATGCTGATTTTAAGTCTTTGGGTATAAACCAAGGAGTGGGATAACCAGGTCAAATGGTGGTTCCATTCCAAGTTTTCTGAGGAATCTCCATAATGCTTTCCATAGTGGTTGCAACAGTTTTCAGGCCCACCAGCAATGCGTGAGTGAACCTTTTCCCCCACATCCTTGCAACATTTTTTGTTACTTGTATTTTTTTGTGGGCGGGTGGGGGGTGGCGTGGTAACCAGAGATTGAACTCAGGTGCGCTCAGCCACTGAACCACATCTCCAGCCCTATTTTGTGTTTTATTTAGAGACAGGGTCTCACTGAGTTGCTTAGTGCCTTGTTTTTGCTGAGGCTGGCTTTGAACTCATGATCCTCCTACCTCAACATTCTAAGTAGCTGTGATTACAGGCATGCACCACCACACCCAGCTTGTCATTTATATTCTTGATAATTGCCATTCTGATTGGAGTGAGATGGAATCTCAGTATAGTTTTAATTTGCATTTCTCTAATTGCTAGAGATGTTGAACATTTTTTCATATTTTTTTGACCATTTCATATTCTGTGAGTTGTCTGTTTAGTTCCTTTGCCCATTTATTGATTGGGTGATTTGGTTTTTTGGTGTTGAGTTTTTTGAGTTCTTATCTATCTGAGGCCCTGATTTTCTCCCATCCTGTAGGCTCTGTTGCCATTCTTGATTGTTTCCTTTGCTGTGAAAAAGTTTTTTAATTTGTTATCATCCCATGTATTGATTTCTGATTTTACTTCTTGCAATTGAGGAGTCTTGTTGAGTGAGTCGATTCCTAAGCTGATACGATGCAGAGTTGGGCCTAGTTTTTCTGCTGGTAGGTGCAGGGTCTCTGATCTAATGCCTAGGTCCTTGATCCATTTTGAGTTTTGTGCAAAGTGAGAGAGGGGGGTTCCGTTTAATCCTACTACATATGGATTTACAGTTTTTCCAGCACCATTTTTCAAGAGGCTATCTTTTATTGCACCTTTGTCTAGGACTAGATAACTGTATTTATGTGAGTATGTCACTGTGTCTTCTATTCTGTTCCTTTGGTCTTCATGTCTATTTTTGTGCCATTACCATGCTATATTGGTTACTATAGCTGTGTAGTATAATTTAAGTTCTGGAATTGTGAAACCTCCTGTATCACTTTTCTCACTAAGGATTGCTTTGACTATTCTGGGACTCTTATTATTTTTTCCAAATGAATTTTATGGCAGTTTTTTCTATTTCTTTTTTTTTTTATTTTTTATTGTTGGCTGTTCAAAACATTACATAATTCTTGATATATCATATTTCACACTTTGATTCAAGTGGGTTATGAGCTCCCATTTTTACCCCAAATACAGATTGCAGAATCACATCAGTTACACATCCATTGATTTACATATTGCCATACTAGTGTCTGTTGTGTTCTGCTGCCTTTCCTATCNTGTCTTGTTGGTGTATGGTTCCCTTAAGCAGTATGTAGTGTCCCTCTTTATCCCTTTTGATTAACTTTGGCTTGAAATCTATTTTATTTGATATGAGTATGGACATTCCTGCTTGTTTCCGAAGTCCATATGAGTGATATGATTTTTAAAAATATGGAACGCTTCACGAATTTGCGTGTCATCCTTGCGCAGGGGCCATGCTAATCTTCTCTGTATCGTTCCAATTTTAGTATATGTGCTGCCGAAGCGAGCACAGTTTTTTCTATTTCTATTAAGAACATAATTGGAGTTTTAATAGGAACTGCATTAAATCTGTGTAACACTTTTGGTAGTATGGCCATTTGGACTATATTAATTCTGCCTATCCAAGAACATGGGAGATCTTTCCATTTCCTGAGGTCTTCAATTTCTTTCTTTAGTGTTCTGTAGTTTTCCTTGTAGAAGTCTTTGACCTCTTTTGTTAGATTAATTCCCAATTTTTTTTAAGGCTATTGTGAATGGGATCGTTTTCTTGATTTCTCTTTCAGCTGATTCATCATTGGTGTATAGGAATGCAATTGATTTATGGGTGTTAATTTTATACCCTGATGCTTTGCAGAATTTATTTATGAGTTCTAGAAGCTTTCTAGTGGAGTTTTTGGGGTCTTCTAAATATGGAATCATGTCTTAGCAAATAGGGATAGTTTAGGCTCTTTTCCTATTTGTATCCCTTTAAAATCTTTCTTTTGTCTCATTGCTCTGGCCAGGGTTTCAAGGACTATGTGGAATAGGAGTGGTGAAAGAGGGTGGCCCTGTCTTGTTCCAGTTTTTGGAGGGAATTCTTTCAATTTTTCTCTATTTAGAATGATGTTGGCCTCATATTTAGATTGTTTTTAAAATGTGGAGGTAGGTTCCTACTATCTCTAGTTTTTTAGTGTTTTGAGCATGAATGGATGCTGAATTTTGTCAAATGCTTTTTTTTGCATCTATTGAGATAATCATGTGATTTGATGAAGTATGTTTATTGATTTCTGTATGTTTAACCAATCTGCATCCATGGAATAAACTCCACTTGACCATGGTACACTATTTTTTAATATGTTTTTATATGCTATTTGCCAGTATTTTATTGAGAATTTTTACATATATGTTCATTAGGGATATTGGTCTGAAGTTTTCTTTCCTTGATATGTCTTTGTCTGGTTTTGGTATCAGGATGATACTAGCTTCATAGAATGAGTTTGGAAGGATTCCCTCCTTTTCTGTTTCATGGGATAATTAAGGAGCATTAGGTATAAATTCTTCTTCAAAGGTCTGGTAGAATTCAGCTGAGAATCCTTTTGATCCTGGGCTTCTCTTTATTGGTAGGCTTTTGATGGCATCTTCAGTTTCATTGCTTGAAAATGATCTGTTTAAATTTTCTATGTTCTCTTGGTTCAATTTCGATAGGTCATATGTCTCTAGAAATTTGTCGATGTCTTTGTGATTTTTCTATTTTATTGGAATATAGATTTTCAAAGTAGTTTCAGTTTATCTCTTTATTTCAGTGTCATCCATGATGATATTTCCTTTAAATCACGAATTTTAGTGATTTGAATTTTCTCTTTTTCTTCATTAGCTTGGCTAAGAGTTTATAAAATTTTATTTATTTTTTCAAAGAACCAACATTTTGTTTCGTTGGTTTTTTAAAAAAAATTTTTTTGTTTCAATTTAATGAATTTCAGCTCTGATTTTAATTATTTCCTGTCTTCTGCTGCTTTGGGTGTTTATTTCTTCTTCTTTTCCTAGGGCTTTGAAATGTAAAGTTAGGTTATTTATTTGGTGATATTCTATTCTTTCAATGAATGAGCTCAATGAAATGAACTTTCCTCCTAGAACTGCCTTATAGTGTCTCAGAAATTTTGATATGTTGTGTCATTTTTCTCATTTACCTCTAAATATTTTTTTATTTCACCCCTGATTTCTTTAGCTATTCATTGGTCATTCAGTAGTGTATTATTAGTCTCCAAGTGTTTGAGTAGCTTCTAGTTTTTATTTTATAGTTGATTTCTAATTTCATTCCATTATGATCTTATAAAATGCAAAGTATTATCTCTATTTGTGTTAGCCTAAGAGTTGATTTGTGGCCTAAGATATGGTCTATTTTAGAGAAGGATCCATATGCTACTGAGAAGAAAGTGTATTCAGTCATCAATTGATGAAATATTCTATATGTCTGTTAAGTTCAAATCATTAATTGTATATTTTAGTTCTATAGCTTCTTTATTTAGTTTTTGTTTTGAAAATCTATCAATTGGTGAAAGAGGCATGTTGATGTCACTCAGTATTATTTTGTTGTGATCTATTTAATTCTTGAGATTGTGAAGGGTTTGTTTGATGTATGTAGATGTTCCATTGTTTGGGGCATAAATATTTAAGATTTTTATGTCTTGTTGATGTATAGTTCCACTAAGCAGTATGAAATGGCCTCTTAAGTGTTTTATAATTTTTCATTGTACAGGTAGGTCTTTTACTTCCTTGGTTAGGTTTATTCCTAGGTTGTTGTTTGTTATTTTATTTTTGTTTTTTTGTTTTGATTCTAGGGATTGAACCTAGGGGTATCTACCACTGCATTTCCAGCCCTTTTTATTTTTTATTATGAGACAGGATCTTGCTAAGCTACCCAGGCTGTCCTTGAACTTGCAATTCTGCCTCAGCCTCCTGAGTACCTGAATTACAGATGTATACCACCATGCCAGGCGGTTGTTGTTATTTTATTTTGCTTCTTTAGGCTATTGTGAATGGAATTGTTTTCCTCGTTTCTTTCTCAGTTCATTGTTGGTGGTATAGGAAGCTACTGATATTTGTATGTTTGCTTTGAATCCTGCTACTCTGCTGAATTTGTTTGAGTCCTGAGAGACTTTTTGTAGATTCTTTAGGGTTTTCTAGGTATAGAATTATGTCCTTTGCAAATAGGAAAAGTTTGGTTTCCTTCTTTCCTACTCATAACATTATTTTTTTCTCTTGCTCTATAGTTCTGTCTCAAGTTTTCAGTACTTTATTGATTAAAAGTGGTAAGAGTGGACACACTTGTCTTGTTTCTGATTGAGAATAAATTCTTTCAGCTTTCCCCCATTCAGTATGACGTTGGTGATGGGTGTTGTATCTAACCTTTATTTTGATGAGGTATGATCCTTCTGTAGTTTATTCAGAGTTTTTATCATGAAGGAATGTTATTTTTTCAGAGGCTTTTCTGCAGTTGTAGAAATCATGTGATTTTTATCTTTGATTCTGTTTATGTGGTGTATTAAAATTTTGATTTGTCTATGTTGAATCAACCTTTCAAGTATTTTATGGAGTATTTTTATTCCTGTTCCTCAAGGATATTGGCCTATAGTTTCCTGTTGTTGTTGTGTCCTTATCAGGTGTTTATAGTAGGATAGTGCTGGCTTCATAAAATTAGTTCAAAGGAGTTCTTTCCCTTTCTATTTTATGGAATAGTTTGAGGAGCATGGGAATTAGTTATTCTTTAAAAGTTGATATAAAATTCATCGGTAACTATATGGTCCTGGTTTCTATTTGTTGGGAGACTTTTTTTGCTTTGGGTTTTTCTTTTGTTTGGGGATTGAACCCAGGAACACTCTACCACTGACCTACATCTCCAGTCCTTTTTATATTTTATTTTGAGACAGGATCTTGGTAAGTTGCTGAAGCTGGCCTTGATCTTGGCATCCTGCTGCCTCAGCCTTCCAGGTTGTTGGGATTACAAGTGTAAACCACACACTGGTGATTGGGAGAGTTTTTATTTCTGCTTCAATCTCATTGCTTGTTATTGATCTATTTAGTTTTTTTTTTCAGCTCTCTTGGTTCAATTTTGGTAGGTCATTTGTGTCTATAAATTTGTCCATTTCTTGTAGATTTTCCAATTTGTTGACATAATTTTTCAAAATATTTCCTAATGATGCTTTGGATTTCAATGGTATCTGTTGTAATATCCCCTTATTTGTATTTATATGTCTTTTTTCTCTTTTAGTTTAGCTAAGGATTTGACAATTTTGTTTATCTTTTCAAAGAATCTAGTCTTTGTTCCATTGATTCTTTTTTATATATTTTTAGTTGTTGAGGACCCTTATTTATTCATTTATTCATATGCAGTGTTGAGAATTGAACCCAGTGCCTTACACACATGTGAGGCAAGCACTCTACCACTGAGCCACAACCCCAGTCTTCAACTGATTCTTTATATTGTTCTTTATTCTCTATTTCAATTATTTATGCTCTGATTTTTATTATTTCTTTTCTTCTACTGATTTTGGATAGATTTGTTCTTTTTCTGAGGCCTTGAGATTCATACAAAATATTGAAATTTTTGCAACTTACCAGATCATAGTGGAATGAAATTAGAAATCAAAAGCAAGAGAAACTGCAGAAATTATGCAAACACAATGCAGTTTTGAGTAAGCAATGGATGATTGAAGAAATTAGAAAAATTTTATAAATTCCTAGAATCAAGTGAAAGTGAAAAAAATCTATTGTGAAATGTTCTCACGCTTCTCTTACTTTTTAGGATTTAATGAAGATACTCCGCAAGGAAACAGATTTAAAGCAAATACAGACTCTAGCACAAGGAACTCATACACGACTCAAATATTCACAAAGTGAACTAGAAATAATTAAGAAGAAGCACCTTGCTGCTTTTTATCGGGTACATGAACTTACTTAAAATTTGATGTAAATTAGAACCATAACTTAATTCAGAAATTAGTTATGTAGCATAATGTAGTTTATAGATACCTTAACCCTTGCTTGAGATTACATTACAGTCCTTTGATGATTTTTTTAATTTTTATTTTAATTTTTTTAGTTGTTGATAGACCTTTATTTATTTATTTATAAGTGGTGCTGAGAATTGAAACCAGTGCCTCACACATGCTAGGCAGTTGCACTACCACTGAGCCACAGCCCTAGCCCCTTTGATTATTTTTATGCTGTTTAATCTTGTTATCCATCTGTACTAGAATTTATCTCACCTTATGGATTCCTCTTATTTTAAAACACACCTATCATGTTTTTGGCTTCACTGTATAAAGCTAAAATAGCCATCTTAATAAAAGAAAATTCTTTTGTTATTAGGAACAATCTCAGCTACAAAGTGAACTATTAAATATTGAGTCTCAATGTACTATGTTGAGTGAGGGAATCAAAGAACAACAGCAACGAATTAAAGAATTTCAAGAAAGAATAGATAAGGTGATGTATGTTATATTCATAATTAAATGATGTGTGTGATTTAGTTTTGGACCAGACACCAAATTGGGTGTGTGCTAAAGCAAAAGTTGATAGGTGACAGCACCCTGTCAGAAATAGCTTGAAGGCTGTTTTATTAGTTTGCCCAGTTGATCTCCTTGTGTCCTTTGAGGACCACTGCTGCCTGTCTCAGGAGATGGTGACCAGTGAGTATTCACTTCTGTTCTCCAACCTCTCCTTGCCCTTTGTAAAAAATACAGCCTTTTCTTTTTTTACTGCCCTTCACACCAAGAGGTAAAGAGCTGTCATACAGGTTATCTTTTAAGGTTGTTTACTTGGTCACTTTTTAAACATCTCTTACAGGCCAGGTATGGTGCTTGGCTCTGGAGCAATAAACATTTGGTCATCTATCCTCTGCTTATAAAGTGACAGGAACTTTTTTAGATTTGATTCAATACACTGTTGGGTACTGCCAATCCTTGGAAAGTTATTTGCTCCCCATCACTCTGTAACTTCCACCTTTTGCTTTTAGTTCTGCCTTTTCTACGTATTTCAAAAGCATACTCATGTTTCTCCTTCGTTATCTCTTTTGCAGGTTAAATATTACCAGTTTCTCTAATCATTTTACATTACCATGGATCTAGGATGAGCTCTAGAAACCATCCCCTGGATGCTCTGTTACTTGTCCATGTCCAGAACAGAGCATAATGTCAAAATAAGGTCTAACAGTACAGAGTATCCTGGCACCCCAGATATGGACCTTAGCTTCCCATAGTTTGGATTATCTGCTTATGCTAATTGCAGCTTACTCCTGCATCGGTCTTGTCACATTCATGTTTAATTTATATTCAGCTAAAATTTGAAAGTTTTTAACATGTCCGTCTCTTTCATCGTATAACCATACATTTTAAATGAAAGATTAAATGTTATTTTGTTGGGTTTAGCTCATTTGAACTTTTCTTTCTTCTTTTTTTTTTTTTTTTTTTTGTATCAAGGATTGAATCCAGGGGTGCTTAGCCACTAAACCACATCCCCAGTTCTTTTTATTTTTTATTTTGAGACAGGGTCTTGCTAATTGCTTAGGGCCTCACTAAGTTGCTGAGGCTGGCTTTGAACTTGCTTTTGGTCTTCCTGCCTCAGCCTCCTGGGATTACAAACGCATACCACTGCACCTGGCTCCATATCTTTTCGATTCTTCATTCTATGTTCTAACCATATTGGTTTTTTTATTATCTGAAATTTTTAAAGATTAATTTCTTTATATAGAATGTTGTATTTTGGTATGGCCAATGTAAATGGAATCCTTTCAGTTTTATATTAAATGGTACATAAAGCTCAAACACTTAATAATGCAAGTTAATGAGCTTTCTTTTTAAATTTTTGAATAAGAATTTGAAAATAGATGAGCATAACTTACAGAGATAAAGGAAGAGGAAGCAATGGATGAATATGGTAATATTTGGTTTGATTACATTTTAGCTTAATCCATAAAAATCTTGGAATGAAAACTTATTTAAGCCTTATCTATTTCTCAAAATTACTTATTAAACTAGTTGTTTTTAAATCATTTAAAAGGTAGAAGATGACATTTTCCAACACTTCTGTGAAGAAATTGGTGTGGCAAATATTCGTGAATTTGAGAATAAACATGTTAAACAGCAACAAGAAATTGATCAAAAAAGGTATTTTTATTAAAAGATATTTTACACGTATACTATACTTTTTATGGCTACTTCTGCAAGTGAATTCTAGAATCAGCTTATCTAATTATTTAAAAATTTTTTTTTTAGTTGTCAATGGACCTTTATTTTATTCATTGATACATGGTGCTGAGAATTGAACCCAATGCCTCACACATGCCAGGCAAGTGCTCTGCCACTGAGCCACATCTCCAGCCCTCTAGTTATTTAAAAAACAAAAACAAAAACCAATCTTAACTGCACTTGTTGTATTGAAGTGATATTTAAATTGTATTTAATTTAGAGAGACTCAGCTTCTTCATAATATTGAGTTTTCCTATGAAAGAACTAGTATGCCTTTCCTTTTTTTTTTTAAGTTTGTTAAGTTAGAGCTGGAATGTAGCTCAGTGGCAAAGTGCTGGCCTCTCACACGCAAAGCCCTGGCTTGGATCCCTAGTTCCAACAAAGAAAAGACCAAAAAAAAAAAAAAAGGTCTCCAACCAAAAAAAAGAAAAAAAACCCTTAAGTTTGTTAACTTATTTGTAAGAAAATGAACCTCTACTCTTTTTTATGAACTGAAATGAAAATTCCCTTAGGTGTACTTCCTCTAAATTGTAAAATAATAGCTACTAAAGCTGAGCAAATGGGAGAGACATTTTACTTTTGTATGTTCCTAAGTCTTTTGCTTTGTACCACAGGCATGTACGATCTATTCAAATAATGTTTAAATGTAAGAGTAAAATGTGCCTGTGGGGGAAATAGGAAAACTTTTCTTTGTCCTGAAATAAAACCTGCCAACATTTTTGCCAACTTCCTTTCAATTTATTCTCTACAGTTCTCTCATACTTCTTTCATTATTTTAACACCCATTTACTATGTATTCCCACGTAGCAGGCCCCCTTCTAGAAATACAGAAGATACAGGAGCGAACAAGAAAGGTGATGCCCCTACCTATTCTAGGTCCTCTACATTTGCATGTACATTTTAGGATCAGTTTTTCAATTTTTATATATATATATATATATATATATATATATANATATATATATATATATGAAAGACAGAAAGAAAAAAGAAAAACCCTGCTGGAGCTGGGGTTAAGACTCAGTGTTAGAGCTCATGCCCAGCATGTGTGAGACCCTGAGTTCAATCTCCAGCATTGGGGGGCGGGGGGGGCAAGAAAGAAAGAAAACCAGCTGGGATTTTGATTGGGATTGTGTTGAATCTATAGATTAATTTGGGAAGAATTGATATCTTTTAAAAATATTTTTTAAAATAATATATCTTGGGCCGGGGATGTGGCTCAAGCGGTAGCACGCTCGCCTGGCATGCGTGCAGCCCAGGTTTGATCCTCAGCACCACATACAAAGAAAGATGTGGTGCTTGCCGAAAACTAAAAAATAAATAAATAAATATTAAAAAATTCTCTCTCTCTCTCTGTCTCTGTCTCTCACTCTCTCTTAAAAAAAAATAAAATAAAATAATATATCTTTATTTATCTTTACGTGGTGCCGAGGATCAAACCCAGTGCCTCACATGTGCAAGGCAAGTGCTCTACCACTGACCTACAACCCCAGCCCAAGAATTGACATTTTAATACTAATCCATGAGCATGATACCTATTTCCGTTTATTTATGTCATTATCTATTTCTCTCATTATTGCTTTTTAGTTTTCTGCCTTCAGATTTGGTCTGTGTATATTTTGTTATATTTGTTTCATCTTTATACTATTGTAAATGGAATTGTTTTAAAATTTGCACATAAAATATTTGGTTTTAATATGTTGAAATAAAATTTGTTTTTTATAAATTGACCTTGTATCCTGAAACCTTGCTAAACTTAATTCTATAAGCTCTTTTATAGATTCCTTAGGACTTCCTACATAGATAATCATATTGTAGTGAATAAAAAGTTTTATTTCTCCCTTTCCAGGCAGTATATCTTTTATTTCTTTTTCTTGCCTATTGTACTAGCTAGGACTCCAGTACAACATTGGATAAGTGGTGAGGGCACATATCCTGCCTTATTCCCAGTCCTAGGGCCACAGGGAAAAATAGAAACTTAGGGTAGCTTTCAGGTTGAGGAAGTCCCCTTCTATTCCTACTTTACAGAAATTTTTTTGCCATAAATGAGCACTGAATTTTGTCAAATACTTTCTCTGGCATCCACTGAGATGTATGGCTGGATTTTTTAAAAAGTTTTTAATATAGTAAGTACAAATAATTGGTAAGTTATATTCATTTTAAAGTGTTAAATCACCTCACATAAAAATATGAACCCAACTTGGTCGTGAGTTACTCTCATATGTTTTCATATGTTTTTGGATTTGATTTGTTAAAACTTTGCTAAAGATTTTTGCACCCTTTTCTTGGGTGTAACAATCTGTAGTTTTCTTATAATGTCTTTGTCCAAAGTTTGGTTTTAGGGTAATGCCAGGCCCATAAAATGAGCTGGGAATAAAATGTACTTTCTTTTTTGGGAAGCGTTTATGTAGGATTGGTATTGTTCTTCCCAGTGTTTCATAAGATTAGTCAGTGAAGTCCCCCACTTTTCTTTTTTGGAAGGTTTTTATTTGGAGATCCAGTTTCTTTAATGAATTCAGGGCTACTCAGGATATCTACTTCTTGGACAAGGTTCGGTAGTTCACATCTTTCAAGAAATCTGTGTACTTTATCAGGGTTGACAAATATATTAACATAAAGTCACTTTGTGTATCTTTTTTATTTTTTTAGTTGTAGATGGACACAAAACTTTTATTTTTTTAATATGTATTTTTTTAGTTGTAGTTGAATTCAATATTTTTATTTATTCATTTATTTATTTTTATGTGGTGCTGAGGATTGAACCCAGGGCCCTGCACATGCTAGGCAAGCGCTGTACCGCTGAGCCACAACCCCAGCCCTTATTTTATTTTTTTAATGTGGTGCAAGGGATCGAACTCAATGCTTCACACATGCTAGGCAAGCACTCTACCGCTGAACCACAACCCTGGCCCAATACTTTGTATTTTTAAAATCTGTAAGATCTGGACTGTTGTACTTTTGTTCCTAGTATTGTGGCTTGTCTTTTCTTTTCTTTTTGATATCTAACTAAAGGCATATTAATTTTATCGATCCTTGTAATACCAGCTCTTGGTTTCATGGGCTTTCTCTATGGTTTGTTTGTTTCTATGTTACTGGTTTCTGCTGTTCATTATTTCCTTCTACTTTTTTTTTTGGTACCAGGGATTGAACTCAGGGACATCCCCAGCCCTATTTCGTAGTTTATTTAGAGACAGGGTCTCACTGAGTTGCTTAGTGCCTTGCAGTTGCTGAGGCTGACTTTGAACTCAAAATTCTCCTTTCTTAGCCTCCCAAGCTGCTGGGATTACAGGTGTGCACCACCGTGCCCTGCCTTCCTTCTACTTATTTTGATTTAATATTCTTGTATATCTTTCTAAGAGGGAAGTTGACATGTATTTGGGGCTTATCTTCTAATATAAACACATAAAGATATTTATTTCTCTCTAAGTGCTATTTAAGCTACATCTTACAAATTTTAGCACATTGTATTTTAATTATAATTCTGTCCAAAATATTTCCTAGTATCCCTGTTTTGTTTTTTGTTTTTTTTTTCCTATGACATAGGATGAAAAGAGTGTTGTCTGATTAGCAGATATTGGCAGGGCAAGAGGGTTCAGATGTCTTTCTGTTAGTGATTTTTAGATTAATTTCATTGTGGTGAGGAATATATTCTGAATTATTTTGATCCCTTCAAGTGAGGCCAATTCTTGTCTGTTTTAGTACATGTTCCATGCATACCTGCAAAGAATGTGCATTCTGCTGTTGGGTGCAGTGCTACCCTGCAAGGCAGTTGGCCAGGCTGCTGGTGTTGCTCAGGTCTTCTGTCTTTGAGTCTCTGCCTGGTTGCACACTAAGAGCTAAGAGGAGCACTGAGATTTCCAAGTAGATTTTTGGATCCATCAGTTTTTTTTCTAGTTTTACCAGTGAGGGGACAGGAAGGCTGGAGTTGTGTGGTGTCCCTCATGTTCTGTAGGCCTGACTGCTGAGCAGAGACAAGTCTCTTGAAGGTTTCTTCTTGACCTCTCGCACAGGCAGTGCAGTCAGAGGTCAGGAGTGGGGACCCTGTTGCCTCCTCTACATCACACCTGGCTCCATGCTTCCCGAATGGGTAGCCTTAGACAAGGCTGAACTCTTTGCTTTTGTCTCTTCTGTTAATGGGGCACTAGTGTTACTTACCTCACAGTCTACTACTTTGAGTAGGTTAATTTATAGCAGAGCTTTGATAACAGATGCATAGTAAGCTCTCATTAAATATTACTTTGTTTTTATTGTCACTGTTTTTCAATCAGTTTATCTAGCACAGTATCTGATACAGATAGCACTTAAAAGTACATCTTGAATGAACAGTTGGGTTGCCAGGATACATGGGAGGGATAGAAGAAGGAAAGGGCAAGTTACAGTTGATGTTGGTTTTTTTGTTTTTTTTTTTTAAGTACTGGGATTGAAGCCAAGGGTGCTCTACCACTGAGCTATATTCCTAGCTCTTTTTATTTTTTGAGACAGGTTCTCACTAAGTTGTTTCAAGTCTCACTTGGTTGCTGAGGCTAGCCTCAACCTTTTGATCCTCCTGCTTCTGCCTCCCAAGTTGCTAGGACTTTAGGTGTGCAGTACTGTGCCCAGCAGTATTAGAGTCTTTTATGAGGAGTTTATGAAGCTTGCAAGTAGAAAGTACATCAGGAAGGGACATGTTCTTCAGTTTGAAAGTTTATATTTGGAGTTTATATTTGAATAACTATTGCAAACAACTGAATAAATAATTTAATAAACACATAAAGCCAGGCATGGTGGTGTATGTCTATAATCCCAGCTACTCTGGATGCTAAAGCAGGAGAACTGCAAGTTTGCGGACAGCCTCAGCAATTTAGCAAGACTCTGCCCTATTTCCAAAAAAGAGGGGGAGGCTGGGAATGTAGGTCATAGGTAGAGAGCCCTGGGTTCATTTCTCAGTATGGCAAAAAAAAAATTAATAAACATGTAAAGCTGGGTGTAACAGTGCATACCTGTGATCCCAGCTACTTGAGGCTAAGGCAGGACCATCAAAAGTTTGAGGCCAGCCACAATGAGATCCTGTCTCAAAGTAAAAATTAAAAATTTTTAAAGGACTGGGGATGTGGCTCAGTGGTTGAGTCTATCATGTGCAAGCCCTGGGTTCAAACCTCAGTATCGATAAATAAATATGTAAGTTGTAACTTAAAGAAAAAGAAGGGAACCTATAGATTATAAAATATGTAAGAAACATATCACCTGTATGCAGTGTCTGAATCCTAATACAGATATCCAGGTTTTTTTTAAATAATGAGATGCCCTGGAAATTTGGCAATGGTAATAGTTTCATATTAAAGATTTATTATGATTTTTTAAGTTATAATAATTTGTGCTTATGAATTAAAAGTCACTTCACTTTTGGAGATACACGTAAAATATTTACAGATGAAATTACATGATGTCTTGAATTTGCTTGTGATAAGTGGGGTTATACATAAAACAAGAATGATCTTGAATTGATTATATTGAATTTGAGTGAGAGCTTCATGGGGTTCATTATCATATTCCTTCTACTTTTGTATTTGAAATTTCCTGTAAGAGAACGTTAAAAAGAAAGAAAGAGAGCATTTCACTTACCATTTGTAATACTTGACTTTTTTATGCTAGATTAGAATTTGAAAAGCAAAAAACTCGGCTTAATATTCAGCTTGAGTATAGTCGCAATCAGCTTAAGAAGAAACTGAATAAGATCAACACATTAAAAGAAACTATCCAGAAAGGTAGAGAAGACATTGATAATCTGAAGAAGGTAACTAATAGTGAGTGGTAGCTGAAGTGTCTCTTCATTGAATTTTCAACCTCCTTCACTTATTGAGCTCCTAAAAGGCTTTGGTAGTGATGGGGGCAGATGTGAGAAGTGCTTAAATCAGCAGAGCTTCCTGAGTTCTGGATGCTGGGTGGGAGGGAAGGTGAGGCGGGGTGCCACAAGGACTCCTGCCTGAGTTCTGATTGGGAAGTAGGTGGGAGGGGACTTAGGTCTGTGTGGTGCCTGGATGGTAGTATCCACCAGCAGGGAATGCAGAGAAATCTGGGCAGGAGCTATCGATCTGGCAGCTGCTGATTGACCCAAGTAAATTGAAACTCTGTGAGAAAAGTTGAAATGCTTGGGCAGATGGACAGTGGAGAGCACTGAAGCGGCCATGGGATTCTGGAAGGTGCAGGTAGGCTAGGAACAGGGGTAGTCAGTCGAAGAGGAGGCATCCCAGAAGCCCCAGTGCTGCAGGAAGGAAGAAGTGATAAAGACTTTTTAAAAGGCTGAGCCTGAAATGTTTGTTTAATTGCCACTTAAAAGTCACAGTGGCAAGAACTTTATTGGACAGTGGGAATGGAAGTCAAATGGCAGTGAGGTGAGAAATGGGTCTAAAATGAAGGATGAAGGCAAGTACTGATAACAATTCCTAAAAGGTGTAGAATGAGAGTAGGTCACAATCCATGACATAGGTTCAAGCAGCACATGGCATATGATTTATCTTAGAGTGACTGGGTTGGTCTTATTGATAACAGAACCTATGGACCTTAACAACATAAAAGATGGTAAATCTGCAATACATATCCTCTTTCTTCAGGTTGAAGAAGACTGTCTGCAAGTTGTGGATGAACTCATGGCAAAACGGCAGCAACTTCAGGATATCTTTGTCACTCAGAATTCCAACACTGAGAAAGTTCAAACTCAGATTGAAGAGGAACGGAAGAAGTTTTTCGCTGTTGATAGGTAATTAAGAATTCATCAGTTTGAAAGATATAGCCGGCATTTTAGACATGTGTATTGTCGGAGTGGAATGTATTATGTGAAGCTATATTTGAATATGTACCCTTTATTGCTCTTGGTATCACGTAACATATTTGAAATATTCTAATTTGGGGGGAACCAAATGAGGGAATTAGTTGGTTAGAGTGAGTAGTTCTTTCTGGTGAATGAAAACGTGATCCCGTAGAGTCCCTTGCCCTAAATCCCCCTTGATGTTGCTGGTGTCTTCTGCTATCCAGAGATTCCCTCTCTGCAGCATGGCACAGAGGGTAAGGGATGGGTCAGGCCATGCTGCCTGTGAGTACATCCCAGCTTTGCTTCAGTCATACTGTGCCTTGATCTCCTCATCAGTAAACGGGGTTAAAGAAAATGCCTGCCTCAGAGAGTAGTGACCTGAACACTGATGGAGTGAGCTTAAAAGACAGCCTGGTACCTGATAAGCATTTGCCGTGATGATGATGGTGACATGCCTTGGGTCAGCTGACTTGTAGCAAAATAACATGCTTTTCTGCATGACTGACATGATCATAGCAATGAGAAATTAGCTCTTTTTGCTCAACCTCTTGGCATGTCACTTTTCCTCACTGTCCCAAATCCTTCAGTGCTTTAAGACACTGCTGGGAAGTTCTTTGTGTATGACTTTTTTTTTTAAGAGAAATTAAAATCTGTTTCTTGATTTTTTTTTAAACTTTTATATTTAGTTTAAAATTTGTTTCTCTTTGTATTCTTGAAAATCTCGGAGTCTTCTCCTGCCTGCTCCATGCCTTTCATCCTTCCTTCCTTTTTCTTTTCTTACTTTTTTGTCCCCTTTATGGGTCCTGTTAAAAGTCCACATTGTTTCAGCTAGTAAACCTCATAGCCTCATCTTGAGAAGAGCCAGGTAGTACAGAGACTTCAGATTGTCAGGGATACAATGATTTACCTGATTTCTCTTGCAGAGAGACTATTTCTACTGGGTTTTTGTTTGCTTGCTTGTTTGTTTTTAATATTTATTTTTTAGTTGTAGTTGGACACAAGATCATAATTAATTATTTTTATGTGGTGCTGAGGATCGAACCCAGAGCCTCGCCCATGCTAGGCAAGTGCTCTACCGCTGAGCCACAACCACAGCTCCTATTTCTCCTGGTTTGAGGTTCCAAAATGTAGAGCTCATATGAGGAATAAACACAACCTGAAAAAGTATAGATTTATAAATAAATTAAGCTGAGTATGGTGGCATAATACTCCTGTAATCCCAGCAACTCAGAGGCTGAAATAGGAGGATCGCAAGTTCAAAGCCAGCCTAAGCAACTTAGCAAGACCCTATCTCAAAATAAGAAGCACTGAGGATGCAGCTCAGTGGTTAAGTGACCCTAGGTTCAATCCCTGATATCAAAAATAAAAATAAATAAAGTAACTAGGAAAGGGGCTGAGGTTGTGGCTCAGTGGTAGAGTGCTTGCCTAGCACGTGCAGGGTCCTGGATTCAATCCTAAGCATCACATAAAAATAAAAAATAAATAAATAAAAAATGAAAGGTATTGTGTCCAACCACAACTAAAAAAAAATAAAATATTAAAAAAATAACTGGGAAAGGACTGCATCTTGGTCACTGTGATTAAATCAGGAATGTATATTATTGAAAAATGCCATTGCCAGGCTCAGTAAATATGCCTGTGATCCCAGCTACCAGGGAGATTGAGGCAAGAGGATAGCAAGTTCAAGGCTAGGGGCTGGGGCTGGAGCTCAGCAGTAGAGCACTCACCTAGCATGTGCGAGGCCCTGGGTTCGAACCTCAGCACCACATATAAATAAAGGTGTTGAACTACAACTAAAAAATAAATAAATATTAAAAAAAAAAGTTCATGGCTAACCTGGGCAACTTGGCAAGACCCTATCTCAAAATAAATAGGATTAGGGATATAACTAAGTGGCGGAGTGCTTTCCTAGCATGAACAAGGCCCTGGGTTCCATTCTCAGTACCACACAAAAAGAAAAAAGCAACCTTGGGTTAACTAGGTTCATTCATGGTCTTTCTCAGGAGTGTTAATGTTTATATTACAAACTCTAACACTTACAGGACTCATAAGGAAAAGTCACCTTTTCCTATAATATAACTTTTTCTTGATTTAGTGCCGCATTACATAATGAGTAAAAGCACTTTTCATATTGTGTTTTTACAGGGAAGTGGGAAAATTGCAAAAGGAAGTTGTGATCATTCAGACTTCTCTGGAACAAAAACGATTAGAGAAGCATAACATGCTGCTTGATTGTAAAGTTCAAGACATTGAGATAGTTCTTCTGTTGGGGTCACTGGACGACATAATTGAAGTAGAGGTGCCTAGAAAATTACTTAAAATATGTGCGGTGGTACTGCACCTGGTGTTTAGAGCAACTTGCCTGCTTATTTTTTATTTCTCTGATTCTTGGGCCTTTTAAGGCTGCAGAACTCTTACTCAGTATATCTTGACTTTGTCCTCTTAGATCAGCTTCCTCAGGAGGCTCCAGGGTAGCTGTGGCTTTGACAGAGGGAAGAGAATTCTCTCCTGCCCTCCCAGAAAAATCCTGGGGAAGAATTCTGATTTGCTCATTTTGGATCATGTACCCACCCAGTCTTGTGGTGTGAAGGGAGGGAAAGGGGGGGGGGTTATTGTAAGCAAAATTGGGGGGGGGAGCATGCAGAAAAACAGCACTCACTATACATACAAAGAAATAGTCAGTTTAAAGGCAAGTCAGTTTAATTTTAGAAGAGTGTTATAATTACAGAGTGGAGGAGGAAACAGTCTCCAGGACTCAGTGTGTGGCTATTGGTCAGTAACAGTGCCACCACTTTGTTTCCAGTGTTCTTTCAGTTACTGAACCTTCAGAATTATTCTCCAACATGCCCATCATGAGTGGGAAATTATGTGCTTCTTGATTAGCATGAAAGACCTCCACATTCGTGGCAGGGTATTTCACAGCAGATACTAAGACAAGCCCAATTCATATTGAACCACATCTAAGAAGAAAAGTGCTGCTTCTAGTTTCCATTCCAGCTTGTCAGAAACTTGAAAATCATCCCTTCATCTTTTTTTTTTTTTTTGTGT